>NW_026606587.1:4670000-4915000 GCF_029890125.1 Rhinichthys klamathensis goyatoka | reverse complement strand
TTGCATGTAATATTATGAAACTCTGTACACATATAGATCTCATCGGGCCAAACAACTTTAAGCCAGCCCAACAGGAAGTGGGCTATTTTGGTCTTAATGTGGATGTTTTGCAAAACCAGGCTCTACATTTTTACCCACTCCTCTTAAGTGGTTTATTTTATTCCCACCAAACTTTTTCAACATGATGAAAATACATTAAAGAAGCATAATTGTGAATATCTATTGAATATCTCTAATTGTTTTGCTATGGCGAGGGATTAAAGTCATGTAAAAAAAAATAAACACTAAAAGCCTCATATCTTCTAAAAATTTAATTATACACCATTTATTTCTAGATAAAATTATACAAATATCAGAACTAAACCCATTTTATTCTTGTTTTCAATTTAAGAATAATGTACAAGTTTAAAAACAGCCAGGATGCACTATTCAGTTAAAAAATAAATATATCAAATAATACATAGGGCTATACTGCCCTCTTGTGTTCAAAATCAGGTAGGCCTGTTGTATTTAAATATAGGTAGCTGCTATGTGACTCCGAGAATTTTTTCTCACCGGTTATTTGACGTGTAACACCGGGGGCTTTTATATCGCTAAGTTAAAAGTGAAAGTAAAGTAAGGACATTTATAGTGGTGGCGCTCACAGTGCGCTCGAATGAATTTCTATGGAAGTAGAAATGAAAAAACGTTCGCTCTGTTTTGCTCGCTCGTCGCCATGGACGCGCACCGTAATGAATGCCACTGCAGCCGCATACTTTTTAGTGTCACTTTAAAATTAGTGCAATATCGGGGGCCAATTGCTTGAATTGTGAGTTCAATAGTCTATTATTTTTCACGGAAAACACAACAACAAAAGAGTACAATGATAGATTCGCTTAAATAGGCGCTTTTA
The DNA here is from genome assembly GCF_029890125.1 of Rhinichthys klamathensis goyatoka. Taxonomy (NCBI): domain Eukaryota; kingdom Metazoa; phylum Chordata; class Actinopteri; order Cypriniformes; family Leuciscidae; genus Rhinichthys; species Rhinichthys klamathensis. Next base: position 4,914,108 of record NW_026606587.1, on the reverse strand, counting down.
CATAAAATAGCCTATTCCGTCATCATCTTTTCAGTCAGCTCTTCACTCTCGTGATTAATGAAATTTGACTCCTGTTGCTGATATTTGCTGCAACTTTCGTTCTGCTCACAATTTAGTAAGCAAACACGCTTCAAATGTGTTTTTATTTTATTTTTGTGTGTATATATGTGTGTATATATATATATATATAGCTTATGTTTCAAATATGAGTTAATTAACAATCGTTTGAAAGAATGATACTTTTAAACATATCACTAAGCCGTCATTAGGTGTCGCCAGGCGACCGTCTTAATGAGCGAGTCATTGATTCATTTGTTCGAACGATTCGTTCGAACGGCTGAGTCATTCATGAATGAGACAGATTATGGATTGGTCATTGAATCTTTGAGTCAACCGATTCGTTCAAAATGCTGAATCATTCAGTAATGAGAAAACACGTTGCTGTGAGATGCTCGATGGTTCTGCTGTGATCTTTGTTTAACTAGTTTCACTGCTGAAACAGAAAAAAGTCAATATTGCATATAAAATGTAAGTGATTTGACTTGTGTGTGTGTCTGTGTGTGTGTGTGTGTGTGTGTGTGTGTGTGTGTGTGTGTGTGTGTGTGTGTGTGTGTGTATGATTGTGTCTGTTACTTTTTGGATATATATCTTTTTATATAAAAAAAAATAGGCATACAACCCATATATTTTAAATGTATTGTTTGCTTTAAATTACATTAAGATTTGTATGTTTGGTAATTGAACCTGAATGAATTTTAAATGAATGTGCTATATTTCAGAGTTTTCCTTAAAATTTGACCTAACACTAACTTTATTCTCATCTGAATGATAGATTATTTATTTCTGTATAAAATAAAAAAGAGATTTTGGTTGGGTGACAGTTGTAGTTTACAGTTTGACAAAAGCACAATGTTGTGTTTTATTGCGATTGTTCACAAATATAAGTAAACACTTATGAGATAGATGTTTATGGATTGATTGGTCATTGAATCTTTGAGTCAACCGATTCGTTCAAAATGCTGAATCATTCAGTAATGAGAACGCGTTGCTGTGAGATGCGCGATGGTTCTGCTGTGATCTTTGTTTAACTATTTTCGCTGCTGAAACAGAAAAAAAGTCAATATTGCATCTAAAATGTAAGTGATTTGACTTGTGTGTGTGTGTGTGATTGTGTGTGTGATTGTGTCTGTTACAGTGATAAGAGTTTAACCCTTGTTAAACTTTAGACCTTGTCTTTTTGGATATATATCTTTTTATATTAAAAAATAGTCATACAACCCATATATTTTAAATGTATTGTTTGCTTAAAAATTACATTAAGATTGTATGTTTGGTAATCGAACCTAAATGAATTTTACATGAATGTGCTATATTTCAGTAGCCTGGTTCTACCAGACTCTCGTACATTTCATTTGTACAGAGAGTCTGGCACCGCTCCATTGACAAGCGTTAACTTCCTTGTAGGCGGGTATTCTATTGAAGTCTAAAACTATTGGATCTGCCCAGAGTCACTCTATCTGCCATAACCAATCGCTAACGTTTGGTCGTGACATATGTCTTTTCCCGAACCCCGTGGGAGGATGGCCATAAACACAAAACTAAGCAAAGATTGTTCTTGCTCCGGCTTTAACTTCTTGATATTCGGCAGCGTTGCCACAACGGACCGAATAGCTTCACTCGCATCTGTCTCCTCTGCCATTACTGAGCTACAACTCAAAATAACGCACGAGTCGACATCAACGTCATCGTTCTCAGCCACTCCCTCTGTTCGCTGATTGGCCCGGTAAAAAATTGATTTCTGGAAACCGAAGTCTACAGCACAATCCCAGACGTAGTACTGAAGGAAAATGAAATTGAGCGGAAGTGCGTAGGAGGGCGGAGCCAGGCTAATATTTCAGATCATATATTTGTTTTCCTTAAAATTTGAACTAACACTAACTTTATTCTCATCTGAATGATAGATTATTTATTTCTGTATAAAATAAAAACACCTTTGATTTTTCTTTTTTAATCAATGTAGAATGTGTAACTGAAAAAATAAACAGATTAGGGCTCTGTTTGATGACAAGAAATGAAAACCAATGCGATATGATGAATGTCCAAAAGATGGCTCCCACAGACTGTTTTTAAATAGGATTGTTTGATATTTTTTGCTTTTAAACTGTGTGTGTGTGTGTGTGTGTGTGTGTGTGTGTGTGTGTGTAAGAGATTTTGGTTGGGTGACAGTTGTAGTTTACAGTTTGACAAGAGTTTATAGTTTGACAAAAGCACAATGTTGTGTTTTATTGCGAGTGTACACAAATATAAGTAAACACTTTGCAGTTTGAATAATGTCCTGTATGAACAAAAGGACGGAGTATGTCTTTATGTCTACATTGTTCAATTACGCCACACACACACACACACACACACAAACACTATTTTTCTAATCAGATCAGGCAAGTAATATTCTGTCTTGTCTCTTAAAAAAACAATATATATATATTTATGTATATATATATATATATATATATATATATGTGTGTGTGTGTGTGTATATATATATATAAATATAGCTGCGAGCAGCGTGAAAGGGCCAAAGCCGGCGGCACCGCCACCCCGGTTATAGCGCCACCAACTGGCAGCAGGAAGTCTGTCACTTTCAAAAAGCTTTGAAATCACCTGATTGCTTCAAACTTCACTACTATGATGTAAACACACGGCAGATGTAGACCTGGATGTAGACCTGACCTTTCAGAAGGTTGCTCTCGCATACTTTGTGGTTGACATGTGCCCTCAATGCACACTTTTGCAGAGCCCACACTGATACAAGCTCTACAGCACACTTCTTTTCGACAGTCAAAGCAGGGTTACGTTTTTGCACGTCGTGCACAATAACCCTAAAGGCACCAGGGTGGCGGTGCCACCGGCTTTATATATATATATATATATATATATATATATATATATATATATATATATATAAATAAATATAGCTGCGAGCAGCGATGAAGGGCCAAAGCCGGTGGTACCGCCACCCCGGTGCCTTTAGGTAACTAAAGGCACCGGGGTTGCGGTGCCACCGGCTTGGGCCCGTAATCGCTGCTCGCAGCTATATTTTATTAGGGCCCAAGCCTTGAAAAGGCGAAGGCCCTATTGTTTTCCTAAGGATTATTATTAGGGCCCAAGCCTTGAAAAGGCGAAGGCCCTATTGTTTTCCTAAGGATTATTATTTATTATTATTAGGGCCCAAGCCTTGAAAAGGCGAAGGCCCTATTGTTTTCCTAAGGATTATTATTTATTATTATTAGGGCCCAAGCCTTGAAAAGGCGAAGGCCCTATTGTTTTCCTAAGGATTATTATTTATTATTATTATTATTAGGGCCCAAGCCTTGAAAAGGCGAAGGCCCTATTGTTTTCCTAAGGATTATTATTTATTATTATTATTATTATTATTATTATTATTATTTTACTACCTTTTGGGCACTTTTGGGGGCCTTAACGTGCTCGAAAACTCTTGAAACTTTGCACACATCTCAGAACCCGCGGCCATCAGGGCCGGGCTGAAGCTGGTACCCGGGCGTGGCAGGGGGGCTCGACAGCGCCCCCTGGAACGTGGTTTGAACACTTGGTCCATAAATCAAACACGCTTGCATGTAATAATATGAAACTCAGTACACATATAGATCTCATCGGTTCATATATACTTCATGCTCTTACTTTTTACCCCAGCCCAACAGGAAGTCGGCTATTAAGGGTTGTTTGGAAAACACATGCAATGGAATGTGAAATACTCCTCCTAGAGAATTCAAACACACGGCACGAAACTCGGTCAGCATGAAGTCAAGACACTGAGGATGAAAAATTGCCAGGGGATTTTTGATATCTCGAACGGTTTGGCCGTGGCGAGTAAACGAAATTATGGCGAGAAACGTGAAACAGGAAGTGTGTTATAACTACTGCATACATTAACTAATCTTGATGAAACTTCAGCAGTGTGTTCGTTGTAAGAGCCCGATCACATGGATGTGACTATTGTGAGTCAAAGTTATAGCGCCACCAACTGGCAGCAGGAAGTGTGTCACTTTCAAAATGCTTTTAAATCACCCTCTTATTTTTACCCGATTTGCTTCAAACTTCATGTGCATAATGTAGACACACGCCAGATGTAGACCTGTGAAAGGATTATTGATATCTTAGATACTGTTGCCATGGCAATGCATCAAACATTAATATTCCTTTTTTTAAGCTTTTTCATGCTTTTTTATGCTTTCGGGCACTTTTGGGGTTCTTAACGTGCTCGAAAACTCTTGAAACTTTGCACACGGGACAAAACCCGCGGCCATCAGGGCCAGGCTGAAGCTGGTACCCGGGCGTGGCAGGGGGGCTCGACAGCGCCCCCTTGAACGGGTCAGACAATTTGGTCCATATATCCAACACGCTTTACCCTATTTGCTTCAAACTTGATGTGTATAATGTAGACACAAGCCAGATGTAGACCTGTGAAAGGATTGTTGATATCTTAGATGCTGTTGCCGTGACAACGCATCAAACTTTAATATTCTTTTTGGATACTTTTGAGATTCTTAGCGCACTTTTGGGGCCCTTAACATGCTCAAAAACTCTTGAAACTTTGCACACGGGTCAGAAACCGCGGCCATCAGGGCCGGGCTGAAGCTGGTACCCGGGCGTGGCAGGGGGGCTCGACAGCGCCCCCTGGAACGGGGTCCGAAAACTTGGTCCATAAATCAAACAGGCTTTACCCGATTTGCTTCAAACTTGATGTGTATAATGTAGACACACGCCAGATGTAGACCTGTGAAAGGATTGTTGATATCTTAGATGCTGTTGCCGTGACAACGCATCAAACTTTAATATTCTTTTTGGATACTTTTGAGACTCTCAGCGCACTTTTGGGGCCCTTAACATGCTCAAAAACTCTTGAAACTTTGCACACGGGTCAGAACCCGCGGCCATCAGGGCCGGGCTGAAGCTGGTACCCGGGCGTGGCAGGGGGGCTCGACAGCGCCCCCTGGAACAGGGTCCGAAAACTTGGTCCATAAATCAAACACGCTTGCATGTAATAATATGAAACTCGGTACACATATAGATCTCATCGATTCATATATCCTTTGTACTTTTACTTTTTACCCCAGCCCAACAGGAAGTCGGCTATTATGGTTTGTTTGGAAGCGTATGCCCCTGGAATTCGATATACTCCTCCTAGAGAATTCAACCAATCGCCACGAAACTCGGTCAGCATGAAGTCAAGACATTGAGGATGAAAAGTTGCCAGGGAATTTTTGATATCTCGAACGGTTTGGCCGTGGCGAGGAAACGAATTTATGGCGAATAAAGGAAACAGGAAGTGTGTTATAACTTCTGCATACATTAACTGATCTTGATGAAACTTCAGCAGTGTGTTCGCTGTAAGAGTCCGATCACATGGATGTGACTATTGTGAGTCAAAGTTATAGCGCCACCAACTGGCAGCAGGAAGTGTGTCACTTCCTAAAGGCTTTGAAATCACCCTCTTATTTTTACCCAATTTGCTTCAAACTTTATGTGTATAATGTAGACACACGGCAGATGTAGACCTGAGAAAGGATTATTGATATCTTAGATACTGTTGCCGTGGCAACGCATCAAACTTTATTATTCTTTGTTGATGCTTTTGAGACTCTTAACATACTTGAAATTGCATGAAACCCGACAGACACATCACATTTATTAGACAGTAGACATGTGCAGAGTTTCAGAAACGGGCGTGGTGAGGGGCTCAGTAGCGCCACCTTTTGTCAAAAGTGGGGGGATTGATTTTATCTACAGTAATAAAAATCGGTATGTGTATTGTTCTCCTCCAGCCAGACAACTTTCTAATTTACACTCAATAGCTCCAACCAACAGGAAGTCAGATATTTTGGTTTGAAAATTGTCATTTTATGTCTCTCTCTCTCTGAGCCTACGTCTATGTGTGTGTGTGTGTGTGTCTGTGAGTGTGGGGAGGGGGAGGGGGGCTAGATTAACCATTTGACTGCTGTGTGGTTTGGCCTGCATTAAAAAAGAAAAAAAAATGTCTTACGCCTTGTATTTTTTAAATAAGTTGTATTAATAAGTAAAGGCATATAACCAGTTGAATTGTAGTGCATTGAAAATAGTTTTATATAATTAGTTTATTAATTAAATTAACTTGGTCAGAAAATTTGGTCCATAAATCAAACACACTTGCATGTAATATTATGAAACTCTGTACACATATAGATCTCATCGGGCCAAACAACTTTAAGCCAGCCCAACAGGAAGTGGGCTATTTTGGTCTTAATGTGGATGTTTTGCAAAACCAGGCTCTACATTTTTACCCACTCCTCTTAAGTGGTTTATTTTATTCCCACCAAACTTTTTCAACATGATGAAAATACATTAAAGAAGCATAATTGTGAATATCTATTGAATATCTCTAATTGTTTTGCTATGGCGAGGGATTAAAGTCATGTAAAAAAAAATAAACACTAAAAGCCTCATATCTTCTAAAAATTTAATTATACACCATTTATTTCTAGATAAAATTATACAAATATCAGAACTAAACCCATTTTATTCTTGTTTTCAATTTAAGAATAATGTACAAGTTTAAAAACAGCCAGGATGCACTATTCAGTTAAAAAATAAATATATCAAATAATACATAGGGCTATACTGCCCTCTTGTGTTCAAAATCAGGTAGGCCTGTTGTATTTAAATATAGGTAGCTGCTATGTGACTCCGAGAATTTTTTCTCACCGGTTATTTGACGTGTAACACCCGGGGCTTTTATATCGCTAAGTTAAAAGTGAAAGTAAAGTAAGGACATTTATAGTGGTGGCGCTCACAGTGCGCTCGAATGAATTTCTATGGAAGTAGAAATGAAAAAACGTTCGCTCTGTTTTGCTCGCTCGTCGCCATGGACGCGCACCGTAATGAATGCCACTGCAGCCGCATACTTTTTAGTGTCACTTTAAAATTAGTGCAATATCGGGGGCCAATTGCTTGAATTGTGAGTTCAATAGTCTATTATTTTTCACGGAAAACACAACAACAAAAGAGTACAATGATAGATTCGCTTAAATAGGCGCTTTTACATAAAATAGCCTATTCCGTCATCATCTTTTCAGTCAGCTCTTCACTCTCGTGATTAATGAAATTTGACTCCTGTTGCTGATATTTGCTGCAACTTTCGTTCTGCTCACAATTTAGTAAGCAAACACGCTTCAAATGTGTTTTTATTTTATTTTTGTGTGTATATATGTGTGTATATATATATATATAGCTTATGTTTCAAATATGAGTTAATTAACAATCGTTTGAAAGAATGATACTTTTAAACATATCACTAAGCCGTCATTAGGTGTCGCCAGGCGACCGTCTTAATGAGCGAGTCATTGATTCATTTGTTCGAACGATTCGTTCGAACGGCTGAGTCATTCATGAATGAGACAGATTATGGATTGGTCATTGAATCTTTGAGTCAACCGATTCGTTCAAAATGCTGAATCATTCAGTAATGAGAAAACACGTTGCTGTGAGATGCTCGATGGTTCTGCTGTGATCTTTGTTTAACTAGTTTCACTGCTGAAACAGAAAAAAGTCAATATTGCATATAAAATGTAAGTGATTTGACTTGTGTGTGTGTCTGTGTGTGTGTGTGTGTGTGTGTGTGTGTGTGTGTGTGTGTGTGTGTGTGTGTGTGTGTGTGTGTGTGTGTGTGTGTGTGTGTGTGTGGCCTGGTAAACCCTACGTTATGGGGACAAAATGTCCCCACAAGGATGGCAATATCCGAAATCCTTGTTCGTGTGGGGACATTTTTTGGTCCCCATGAGGAAATCAGCTTATAAATCATATGCAGAATGTTTCCTGTGATGGGTAGGTTTAGGGATAGGGTTAGTGTAAGGGAATAGAATATACAGTCTGTACAGTATAAAAATCATTATGTCTATGGAAAGTCCCCATAAAACATGAAAACACAACATGTGTGTGTGTGTGTGTGTGTGTGTGTGTGTGTGTGTGTGTGTGTGTGTGTGTGTGTGTGTGTGTGTGTGTGTGTGTGTGTGTGTGTGTGTGTGTGTGTGTGTGTTTGTGTATGATTGTGTCTGTTACTTTTTGGATATATATCTTTTTATATAAAAAAAAATAGGCATACAACCCATATATTTTAAATGTATTGTTTGCTTTAAATTACATTAAGATTTGTATGTTTGGTAATTGAACCTGAATGAATTTTAAATGAATGTGCTATATTTCAGAGTTTTCCTTAAAATTTGACCTAACACTAACTTTATTCTCATCTGAATGATAGATTATTTATTTCTGTATAAAATAAAAAAGAGATTTTGGTTGGGTGACAGTTGTAGTTTACAGTTTGACAAAAGCACAATGTTGTGTTTTATTGCGATTGTTCACAAATATAAGTAAACACTTATGAGATAGATGTTTATGGATTGATTGGTCATTGAATCTTTGAGTCAACCGATTCGTTCAAAATGCTGAATCATTCAGTAATGAGAACGCGTTGCTGTGAGATGCGCGATGGTTCTGCTGTGATCTTTGTTTAACTATTTTCGCTGCTGAAACAGAAAAAAAGTCAATATTGCATCTAAAATGTAAGTGATTTGACTTGTGTGTGTGTGTGTGATTGTGTGTGTGATTGTGTTTGTTACAGTGATAAGAGTTTAACCCTTGTTAAACTTTAGACCTTGTCTTTTTGGATATATATCTTTTTATATTAAAAAATAGTCATACAACCCATATATTTTAAATGTATTGTTTGCTTTAAATTACATTAAGATTGTATGTTTGGTAATCGAACCTAAATGAATTTTACATGAATGTGCTATATTTCAGATCATATATTTGTTTTCCTTAAAATTTGAACTAACACTAACTTTATTCTCATCTGAATGATAGATTATTTATTTCTGTATAAAATAAAAACACCTTTGATTTTTCTTTTTTAATCAATGTAGAATGTGTAACTGAAAAAATAAACAGATTAGGGCTCTGTTTGATGACAAGAAATGAAAACCAATGCGATATGATGAATGTCCAAAAGATGGCTCCCACAGACTGTTTTTAAATAGGATTGTTTGATATTTTTTGCTTTTAAACTGTGTGTGTGTGTGTGTGTGTGTAAGAGATTTTGGTTGGGTGACAGTTGTAGTTTACAGTTTGACAAGAGTTTATAGTTTGACAAAAGCACAATGTTGTGTTTTATTGCGAGTGTACACAAATATAAGTAAACACTTTGCAGTTTGAATAATGTCCTGTATGAACAAAAGGACGGAGTATGTCTTTATGTCTACATTGTTCAATTACGCCACACACACACACACACACACACAAACACTATTTTTCTAATCAGATCAGGCAAGTAATATTCTGTCTTGTCTCTTAAAAAAACAATATATATATATTTATGTATATATATATATATATATATATATATGTGTGTGTGTGTGTGTATATATATATATAAATATAGCTGCGAGCAGCGTGAAAGGGCCAAAGCCGGCGGCACCGCCACCCCGGTTATAGCGCCACCAACTGGCAGCAGGAAGTCTGTCACTTTCAAAAAGCTTTGAAATCACCTGATTGCTTCAAACTTCACTACTATGATGTAAACACACGGCAGATGTAGACCTGGATGTAGACCTGACCTTTCAGAAGGTTGCTCTCGCATACTTTGTGGTTGACATGTGCCCTCAATGCACACTTTTGCAGAGCCCACACTGATACAAGCTCTACAGCACACTTCTTTTCGACAGTCAAAGCAGGGTTACGTTTTTGCACGTCGTGCACAATAACCCTAAAGGCACCAGGGTGGCGGTGCCACCGGCTTTATATATATATATATATATATATATATATAAATAAATATAGCTGCGAGCAGCGATGAAGGGCCAAAGCCGGTGGTACCGCCACCCCGGTGCCTTTAGGTAACTAAAGGCACCGGGGTTGCGGTGCCACCGGCTTGGGCCCGTAATCGCTGCTCGCAGCTATATTTATTATTATTATTATTATTTTACTACCTTTTGGGCACTTTTGGGGGCCTTAACGTGCTCGAAAACTCTTGAAACTTTGCACACATCTCAGAACCCGCGGCCATCAGGGCCGGGCTGAAGCTGGTACCCGGGCGTGGCAGGGGGGCTCGACAGCGCCCCCTGGAACGTGGTTTGAACACTTGGTCCATAAATCAAACACGCTTGCATGTAATAATATGAAACTCAGTACACATATAGATCTCATCGGTTCATATATACTTCATGCTCTTACTTTTTACCCCAGCCCAACAGGAAGTCGGCTATTAAGGGTTGTTTGGAAAACACATGCAATGGAATGTGAAATACTCCTCCTAGAGAATTCAAACACACGGCACGAAACTCGGTCAGCATGAAGTCAAGACACTGAGGATGAAAAATTGCCAGGGGATTTTTGATATCTCGAACGGTTTGGCCGTGGCGAGTAAACGAAATTATGGCGAGAAACGTGAAACAGGAAGTGTGTTATAACTACTGCATACATTAACTAATCTTGATGAAACTTCAGCAGTGTGTTCGTTGTAAGAGCCCGATCACATGGATGTGACTATTGTGAGTCAAAGTTATAGCGCCACCAACTGGCAGCAGGAAGTGTGTCACTTTCAAAATGCTTTTAAATCACCCTCTTATTTTTACCCGATTTGCTTCAAACTTCATGTGCATAATGTAGACACACGCCAGATGTAGACCTGTGAAAGGATTATTGATATCTTAGATACTGTTGCCATGGCAATGCATCAAACATTAATATTCCTTTTTTTAAGCTTTTTCATGCTTTTTTATGCTTTCGGGCACTTTTGGGGTTCTTAACGTGCTCGAAAACTCTTGAAACTTTGCACACGGGACAAAACCCGCGGCCATCAGGGCCAGGCTGAAGCTGGTACCCGGGCGTGGCAGGGGGGCTCGACAGCGCCCCCTTGAACGGGTCAGACAATTTGGTCCATATATCCAACACGCTTTACCCTATTTGCTTCAAACTTGATGTGTATAATGTAGACACAAGCCAGATGTAGACCTGTGAAAGGATTGTTGATATCTTAGATGCTGTTGCCGTGACAACGCATCAAACTTTAATATTCTTTTTGGATACTTTTGAGATTCTTAGCGCACTTTTGGGGCCCTTAACATGCTCAAAAACTCTTGAAACTTTGCACACGGGTCAGAAACCGCGGCCATCAGGGCCGGGCTGAAGCTGGTACCCGGGCGTGGCAGGGGGGCTCGACAGCGCCCCCTGGAACGGGGTCCGAAAACTTGGTCCATAAATCAAACAGGCTTTACCCGATTTGCTTCAAACTTGATGTGTATAATGTAGACACACGCCAGATGTAGACCTGTGAAAGGATTGTTGATATCTTAGATGCTGTTGCCGTGACAACGCATCAAACTTTAATATTCTTTTTGGATACTTTTGAGACTCTCAGCGCACTTTTTGGGCCCTTAACATGCTCAAAAACTCTTGAAACTTTGCACACGGGTCAGAACCCGCGGCCATCAGGGCCGGGCTGAAGCTGGTACCCGGGCGTGGCAGGGGGGCTCGACAGCGCCCCCTGGAACAGGGTCCGAAAACTTGGTCCATAAATCAAACACGCTTGAATGTAATAATATGAAACTCGGTACACATATAGATCTCATCGATTCATATATCCTTTGTACTTTTACTTTTTACCCCAGCCCAACAGGAAGTCGGCTATTATGGTTTGTTTGGAAGCGTATGCCCCTGGAATTCGATATACTCCTCCTAGAGAATTCAACCAATCGCCACGAAACTCGGTCAGCATGAAGTCAAGACATTGAGGATGAAAAGTTGCCAGGGGATTTTTGATATCTCGAACGGTTTGGCTGTGGCGAGGAAACGAATTTATGGCGAATAAAGGAAACAGGAAGTGTGTTATAACTTCTGCATACATTAACTGATATTGATGAAACTTCAGCAGTGTGTTCGCTGTAAGAGTCCGATCACATGGATGTGACTATTGTGAGTCAAAGTTATAGCGCCACCAACTGGCAGCAGGAAGTGTGTCACTTCCTAAAGGCTTTGAAATCACCCTCTTATTTTTACCCAATTTGCTTCAAACTTTATGTGTATAATGTAGACACACGGCAGATGTAGACCTGAGAAAGGATTATTGATATCTTAGATACTGTTGCCGTGGCAACGCATCAAACTTTATTATTCTTTGTTGATGCTTTTGAGACTCTTAACATACTTGAAATTGCATGAAACCCGACAGACACATCACATTTATTAGACAGTAGACATGTGCAGAGTTTCAGAAACGGGCATGGTGAGGGGCTCAGTAGCGCCACCTTTTGTCAAAAGTGGGGGGATTGATTTTATCTACAGTAATAAAAATCGGTATGTGTATTGTTCTCCTCCAGCCAGACAACTTTCTAATTTACACTCAATAGCTCCAACCAACAGGAAGTCAGATATTTTGGTTTGAAAATTGTCATTTTATGTCTCTCTCTCTCTGAGCCTACGTCTATGTGTGTGTGTGTGTGTGTGTGTCTGTGAGTGTGGGGAGGGGGAGGGGGGCTAGATTAACCATTTGACTGCTGTGTGGTTTGGCCTGCATTAAAAAAGAAAAAAAAATGTCTTACGCCTTGTATTTTTTAAATAAGTTGTATTAATAAGTAAAGGCATATAACCAGTTGAATTGTAGTGCATTGAAAATAGTTTTATATAATTAGTTTATTAATTAAATTAACTTGGTCAGAAAATTTGGTCCATAAATCAAACACACTTGCATGTAATATTATGAAACTCTGTACACATATAGATCTCATCGGGCCAAACAACTTTAAGCCAGCCCAACAGGAAGTGGGCTATTTTGGTCTTAATGTGGATGTTTTGCAAAACCAGGCTCTACATTTTTACCCACTCCTCTTAAGTGGTTTATTTTATTCCCACCAAACTTTTTCAACATGATGAAAATACATTAAAGAAGCATAATTGTGAATATCTATTGAATATCTCTAATTGTTTTGCTATGGCGAGGGATTAAAGTCATGTAAAAAAAAATAAACACTAAAAGCCTCATATCTTCTAAAAATTTAATTATACACCATTTATTTCTAGATAAAATTATACAAATATCAGAACTAAACCCATTTTATTCTTGTTTTCAATTTAAGAATAATGTACAAGTTTAAAAACAGCCAGGATGCACTATTCAGTTAAAAAATAAATATATCAAATAATACATAGGGCTATACTGCCCTCTTGTGTTCAAAATCAGGTAGGCCTGTTGTATTTAAATATAGGTAGCTGCTATGTGACTCCGAGAATTTTTTCTCACCGGTTATTTGACGTGTAACACCGGGGGCTTTTATATCGCTAAGTTAAAAGTGAAAGTAAAGTAAGGACATTTATAGTGGTGGCGCTCACAGTGCGCTCGAATGAATTTCTATGGAAGTAGAAATGAAAAAACGTTCGCTCTGTTTTGCTCGCTCGTCGCCATGGACGCGCACCGTAATGAATGCCACTGCAGCCGCATACTTTTTAGTGTCACTTTAAAATTAGTGCAATATCGGGGGCCAATTGCTTGAATTGTGAGTTCAATAGTATATTATTTTTCACGGAAAACACAACAACAAAAGAGTACAATGATAGATTCGCTTAAATAGGCGCTTTTACATAAAATAGCCTATTCCGTCATCATCTTTTCAGTCAGCTCTTCACTCTCGTGATTAATGAAATTTGACTCCTGTTGCTGATATTTGCTGCAACTTTCGTTCTGCTCACAATTTAGTAAGCAAACACGCTTCAAATGTGTTTTTATTTTATTTTTGTGTGTATATATGTGTGTATATATATATATATAGCTTATGTTTCAAATATGAGTTAATTAACAATCGTTTGAAAGAATGATACTTTTAAACATATCACTAAGCCGTCATTAGGTGTCGCCAGGCGACCGTCTTAATGAGCGAGTCATTGATTCATTTGTTCGAACGATTCGTTCGAACGGCTGAGTCATTCATGAATGAGACAGATTATGGATTGGTCATTGAATCTTTGAGTCAACCGATTCGTTCAAAATGCTGAATCATTCAGTAATGAGAAAACACGTTGCTGTGAGATGCTCGATGGTTCTGCTGTGATCTTTGTTTAACTAGTTTCACTGCTGAAACAGAAAAAAGTCAATATTGCATATAAAATGTAAGTGATTTGACTTGTGTGTGTGTCTGTGTGTGTGTGTGTGTGTGTGTATGATTGTGTCTGTTACTTTTTGGATAAATATCTTTTTATATAAAAAAAAATAGGCATACAACCCATATATTTTAAATGTATTGTTTGCTTTAAATTACATTAAGATTTGTATGTTTGGTAATTGAACCTGAATGAATTTTAAATGAATGTGCTATATTTCAGAGTTTTCCTTAAAATTTGACCTAACACTAACTTTATTCTCATCTGAATGATAGATTATTTATTTCTGTATAAAATAAAAAAGAGATTTTGGTTGGGTGACAGTTGTAGTTTACAGTTTGACAAAAGCACAATGTTGTGTTTTATTGCGATTGTTCACAAATATAAGTAAACACTTATGAGATAGATGTTTATGGATTGATTGGTCATTGAATCTTTGAGTCAACCGATTCATTCAAAATGCTGAATCATTCAGTAATGAGAACGCGTTGCTGTGAGATGCGCGATGGTTCTGCTGTGATCTTTGTTTAACTATTTTCGCTGCTGAAACAGAAAAAAAGTCAATATTGCATCTAAAATGTAAGTGATTTGACTTGTGTGTGTGTGTGTGATTGTGTGTGTGATTGTGTTTGTTACAGTGATAAGAGTTTAACCCTTGTTAAACTTTAGACCTTGTCTTTTTGGATATATATCTTTTTATATTAAAAAATAGTCATACAACCCATATATTTTAAATGTATTGTTTGCTTTAAATTACATTAAGATTGTATGTTTGGTAATCGAACCTAAATGAATTTTACATGAATGTGCTATATTTCAGATCATATATTTGTTTTCCTTAAAATTTGAACTAACACTAACTTTATTCTCATCTGAATGATAGATTATTTATTTCTGTATAAAATAAAAACACCTTTGATTTTTCTTTTTTAATCAATGTAGAATGTGTAACTGAAAAAATAAACAGATTAGGGCTCTGTTTGATGACAAGAAATGAAAACCAATGCGATATGATGAATGTCCAAAAGATGGCTCCCACAGACTGTTTTTAAATAGGATTGTTTGATATTTTTTGCTTTTAAACTGTGTGTGTGTGTGTGTGTGTGTGTGTAAGAGATTTTGGTTGGGTGCCAGTTGTAGTTTACAGTTTGACAAGAGTTTATAGTTTGACAAAAGCACAATGTTGTGTTTTATTGCGAGTGTACACAAATATAAGTAAACACTTTGCAGTTTGAATAATGTCCTGTATGAACAAAAGGACGGAGTATGTCTTTATGTCTACATTGTTCAATTACGCCACACACACACACACACACAAACACTATTTTTCTAATCAGATCAGGCAAGTAATATTCTGTCTTGTCTCTTAAAAAAACAATATATATATATTTATGTATATATATATATATATATATATATGTGTGTGTGTGTGTGTGTGTGTGTGTATATATATATATAAATATAGCTGCGAGCAGCGTGAAAGGGCCAAAGCCGGCGGCACCGCCACCCCGGTTATAGCGCCACCAACTGGCAGCAGGAAGTCTGTCACTTTCAAAAAGCTTTGAAATCACCTGATTGCTTCAAACTTCACTACTATGATGTAAACACACGGCAGATGTAGACCTGGATGTAGACCTGACCTTTCAGAAGGTTGCTCTCGCATACTTTGTGGTTGACATGTGCCCTCAATGCACACTTTTGCAGAGCCCACACTGATACAAGCTCTACAGCACACTTCTTTTCGACAGTCAAAGCAGGGTTACGTTTTTGCACGTCGTGCACAATAACCCTAAAGGCACCAGGGTGGCGGTGCCACCGGCTTTATATATATATATATATATATATATATATATATATATATATATATAAATAAATATAGCTGCGAGCAGCGATGAAGGGCCAAAGCCGGTGGTACCGCCACCCCGGTGCCTTTAGGTAACTTGTTTAGTTGCGGTGCCACCGGCTTGGGCCCGTAATCGCTGCTCGCAGCTATATTTATTATTATTATTATTATTATTATTATTATTTTACTACCTTTTGGGCACTTTTGGGGGCCTTAACGTGCTCGAAAACTCTTGAAACTTTGCACACATCTCAGAACCCGCGGCCATCAGGGCCGGGCTGAAGCTGGTACCCGGGCGTGGCAGGGGGGCTCGACAGCGCCCCCTGGAACGGGGTTTGAACACTTGGTCCATAAATCAAACACGCTTGCATGTAATAATATGAAACTCAGTACACATATAGATCTCATCGGTTCATATATACTTCATGCTCTTACTTTTTACCCCAGCCCAACAGGAAGTCGGCTATTAAGGGTTGTTTGGAAAACACATGCAATGGAATGTGAAATACTCCTCCTAGAGAATTCAAACACACGGCACGAAACTCGGTCAGCATGAAGTCAAGACACTGAGGATGAAAAATTGCCAGGGGATTTTTGATATCTCGAACGGATTGGCCGTGGCGAGTAAACGAAATTATGGCGAGAAACGTGAAACAGGAAGTGTGTTATAACTACTGCATACATTAACTAATCTTGATGAAACTTCAGCAGTGTGTTCGTTGTAAGAGCCCGATCACATGGATGTGACTATTGTGAGTCAAAGTTATAGCGCCACCAACTGGCAGCAGGAAGTGTGTCACTTTCAAAATGCTTTTAAATCACCCTCTTATTTTTACCCGATTTGCTTCAAACTTCATGTGCATAATGTAGACACACGCCAGATGTAGACCTGTGAAAGGATTATTGATATCTTAGATACTGTTGCCATGGCAATGCATCAAACATTAATATTCCTTTTTTTAAGCTTTTTCATGCTTTTTTATGCTTTCGGGCACTTTTGGGGTTCTTAACGTGCTCGAAAACTCTTGAAACTTTGCACACGGGACAAAACCCGCGGCCATCAGGGCCAGGCTGAAGCTGGTACCCGGGCGTGGCAGGGGGGCTCGACAGCGCCCCCTTGAACGGGTCAGACAATTTGGTCCATATATCCAACACGCTTTACCCTATTTGCTTCAAACTTGATGTGTATAATGTAGACACAAGCCAGATGTAGACCTGTGAAAGGATTGTTGATATCTTAGATGCTGTTGCCGTGACAACGCATCAAACTTTAATATTCTTTTTGGATACTTTTGAGATTCTTAGCGCACTTTTGGGGCCCTTAACATGCTCAAAAACTCTTGAAACTTTGCACACGGGTCAGAAACCGCGGCCATCAGGGCCGGGCTGAAGCTGGTACCCGGGCGTGGCAGGGGGGCTCGACAGCGCCCCCTGGAACGGGGTCCGAAAACTTGGTCCATAAATCAAACAGGCTTTACCCGATTTGCTTCAAACTTGATGTGTATAATGTAGACACACGCCAGATGTAGACCTGTGAAAGGATTGTTGATATCTTAGATGCTGTTGCCGTGACAACGCATCAAACTTTAATATTCTTTTTGGATACTTTTGAGACTCTCAGCGCACTTTTGGGGCTCTTAACATGCTCAAAAACTCTTGAAACTTTCCACACGGGTCAGAACCCGCGGCCATCAGGGCCGGGCTGAAGCTGGTACCCGGGCGTGGCAGGGGGGCTCGACAGCGCCCCCTGGAACAGGGTCCGAAAACTTGGTCCATAAATCAAACACGCTTGCATGTAATAATATGAAACTCGGTACACATATAGATCTCATCGATTCATATATCCTTTGTACTTTTACTTTTTACCCCAGCCCAACAGGAAGTCGGCTATTATGGTTTGTTTGGAAGCGTATGCCCCTGGAATTCGATATACTCCTCCTAGAGAATTCAACCAATCGCCACGAAACTCGGTCAGCATGAAGTCAAGACATTGAGGATGAAAAGTTGCCAGGGGATTTTTGATATCTCGAACGGTTTGGCCGTGGCGAGGAAACGAATTTATGGCGAATAAAGGAAACAGGAAGTGTGTTATAACTTCTGCATACATTAACTGATCTTGATGAAACTTCAGCAGTGTGTTCGCTGTAAGAGTCCGATCACATGGATGTGACTATTGTGAGTCAAAGTTATAGCGCGACCAACTGGCAGCAGGAAGTGTGTCACTTCCTAAAGGCTTTGAAATCACCCTCTTATTTTTACCCAATTTGCTTCAAACTTTATGTGTATAATGTAGACACACGGCAGATGTAGACCTGAGAAAGGATTATTGATATCTTAGATACTGTTGCCGTGGCAACGCATCAAACTTTATTATTCTTTGTTGATGCTTTTGAGACTCTTAACATACTTGAAATTGCATGAAACCCGACAGACACATCACATTTATTAGACAGTAGACATGTGCAGAGTTTCAGAAACGGGCGTGGTGAGGGGCTCAGTAGCGCCACCTTTTGTCAAAAGTGGGGGGATTGATTTTATCTACAGTAATAAAAATCGGTATGTGTATTGTTCTCCTCCAGCCAGACAACTTTCTAATTTACACTCAATAGCTCCAACCAACAGAAAGTCAGATATTTTGGTTTGAAAATTGTCATTTTATGTCTCTCTCTCTCTGAGCCTACGTCTATGTGTGTGTGTGTGTGTCTGTGAGTGTGGGGAGGGGGAGGGGGGCTAGATTAACCATTTGACTGCTGTGTGGTTTGGCCTGCATTAAAAAAGAAAAAAAAATGTCTTACGCCTTGTATTTTTTAAATAAGTTGTATTAATAAGTAAAGGCATATAACCAGTTGAATTGTAGTGCATTGAAAATAGTTTTATATAATTAGTTTATTAATTAAATTAACTTGGTCAGAAAATTTGGTCCATAAATCAAACACACTTGCATGTAATATTATGAAACTCTGTACACATATAGATCTCATCGGGCCAAACAACTTTAAGCCAGCCCAACAGGAAGTGGGCTATTTTGGTCTTAATGTGGATGTTTTGCAAAACCAGGCTCTACATTTTTACCCACTCCTCTTAAGTGGTTTATTTTATTCCCACCAAACTTTTTCAACATGATGAAAATACATTAAAGAAGCATAATTGTGAATATCTATTGAATATCTCTAATTGTTTTGCTATGGCGAGGGATTAAAGTCATGTAAAAAAAAATAAACACTAAAAGCCTCATATCTTCTAAAAATTTAATTATACACCATTTATTTCTAGATAAAATTATACAAATATCAGAACTAAACCCATTTTATTCTTGTTTTCAATTTAAGAATAATGTACAAGTTTAAAAACAGCCAGGATGCACTATTCAGTTAAAAAATAAATATATCAAATAATACATAGGGCTATACTGCCCTCTTGTGTTCAAAATCAGGTAGGCCTGTTGTATTTAAATATAGGTAGCTGCTATGTGACTCCGAGAATTTTTTCTCACCGGTTATTTGACGTGTAACACCGGGGGCTTTTATATCGCTAAGTTAAAAGTGAAAGTAAAGTAAGGACATTTATAGTGGTGGCGCTCACAGTGCGCTCGAATGAATTTCTATGGAAGTAGAAATGAAAAAACGTTCGCTCTGTTTTGCTCGCTCGTCGCCATGGACGCGCACCGTAATGAATGCCACTGCAGCCGCATACTTTTTAGTGTCACTTTAAAATTAGTGCAATATCGGGGGCCAATTGCTTGAATTGTGAGTTCAATAGTCTATTATTTTTCACGGAAAACACAACAACAAAAGAGTACAATGATAGATTCGCTTAAATAGGCGCTTTTACATAAAATAGCCTATTCCGTCATCATCTTTTCAGTCAGCTCTTCACTCTCGTGATTAATGAAATTTGACTCCTGTTGCTGATATTTGCTGCAACTTTCGTTCTGCTCACAATTTAGTAAGCAAACACGCTTCAAATGTGTTTTTATTTTATTTTTGTGTGTATATATGTGTGTATATATATATATATATAGCTTATGTTTCAAATATGAGTTAATTAACAATCGTTTGAAAGAATGATACTTTTAAACATATCACTAAGCCGTCATTAGGTGTCGCCAGGCGACCGTCTTAATGAGCGAGTCATTGATTCATTTGTTCGAACGATTCGTTCGAACGGCTGAGTCATTCATGAATGAGACAGATTATGGATTGGTCATTGAATCTTTGAGTCAACCGATTCGTTCAAAATGCTGAATCATTCAGTAATGAGAAAACACGTTGCTGTGAGATGCTCGATGGTTCTGCTGTGATCTTTGTTTAACTAGTTTCACTGCTGAAACAGAAAAAAGTCAATATTGCATATAAAATGTAAGTGATTTGACTTGTGTGTGTGTCTGTGTGTGTGTGTGTGTGTGTGTGTGTGTGTGTGTGTGTGTGTGTGTGTGTGTGTGTGTATGATTGTGTCTGTTACTTTTTGGATATATATCTTTTTATATAAAAAAAAATAGGCATACAACCCATATATTTTAAATGTATTGTTTGCTTTAAATTACATTAAGATTTGTATGTTTGGTAATTGAACCTGAATGAATTTTAAATGAATGTGCTATATTTCAGAGTTTTCCTTAAAATTTGACCTAACACTAACTTTATTCTCATCTGAATGATAGATTATTTATTTCTGTATAAAATAAAAAAGAGATTTTGGTTGGGTGACAGTTGTAGTTTACAGTTTGACAAAAGCACAATGTTGTGTTTTATTGCGATTGTTCACAAATATAAGTAAACACTTATGAGATAGATGTTTATGGATTGATTGGTCATTGAATCTTTGAGTCAACCGATTCGTTCAAAATGCTGAATCATTCAGTAATGAGAACGCGTTGCTGTGAGATGCGCGATGGTTCTGCTGTGATCTTTGTTTAACTATTTTCGCTGCTGAAACAGAAAAAAAGTCAATATTGCATCTAAAATGTAAGTGATTTGACTTGTGTGTGTGTGTGTGATTGTGTGTGTGATTGTGTCTGTTACAGTGATAAGAGTTTAACCCTTGTTAAACTTTAGACCTTGTCTTTTTGGATATATATCTTTTTATATTAAAAAATAGTCATACAACCCATATATTTTAAATGTATTGTTTGCTTTAAATTACATTAAGATTGTATGTTTGGTAATCGAACCTAAATGAATTTTACATGAATGTGCTATATTTCAGATCATATATTTGTTTTCCTTAAAATTTGAACTAACACTAACTTTATTCTCATCTGAATGATAGATTATTTATTTCTGTATAAAATAAAAACACCTTTGATTTTTCTTTTTTAATCAATGTAGAATGTGTAACTGAAAAAATAAACAGATTAGGGCTCTGTTTGATGACAAGAAATGAAAACCAATGCGATATGATGAATGTCCAAAAGATGGCTCCCACAGACTGTTTTTAAATAGGATTGTTTGATATTTTTTGCTTTTAAACTGTGTGTGTGTGTGTGTGTGTGTGTGTGTGTGTGTGTGTGTGTGTGTGTAAGAGATTTTGGTTGGGTGACAGTTGTAGTTTACAGTTTGACAAGAGTTTATAGTTTGACAAAAGCACAATGTTGTGTTTTATTGCGAGTGTACACAAATATAAGTAAACACTTTGCAGTTTGAATAATGTCCTGTATGAACAAAAGGACGGAGTATGTCTTTATGTCTACATTGTTCAATTACGCCACACACACACACACACACACACAAACACTATTTTTCTAATCAGATCAGGCAAGTAATATTCTGTCTTGTCTCTTAAAAAAACAATATATATATATTTATGTATATATATATATATATATATATATGTGTGTGTGTGTGTGTATATATATATATAAATATAGCTGCGAGCAGCGTGAAAGGGCCAAAGCCGGCGGCACCGCCACCCCGGTTATAGCGCCACCAACTGGCAGCAGGAAGTCTGTCACTTTCAAAAAGCTTTGAAATCACCTGATTGCTTCAAACTTCACTACTATGATGTAAACACACGGCAGATGTAGACCTGGATGTAGACCTGACCTTTCAGAAGGTTGCTCTCGCATACTTTGTGGTTGACATGTGCCCTCAATGCACACTTTTGCAGAGCCCACACTGATACAAGCTCTACAGCACACTTCTTTTCGACAGTCAAAGCAGGGTTACGTTTTTGCACGTCGTGCACAATAACCCTAAAGGCACCAGGGTGGCGGTGCCACCGGCTTTATATATATATATATATATATATATATATATATATATATATATATATAAATAAATATAGCTGCGAGCAGCGATTACGGGCCCAAGCCGGTGGCACCGCAACCCCGGTGCCTTTTTATTAGGGCCCAAGCCTTGAAAAGGCGAAGGCCCTATTGTTTTCCTTAGGATTATTATTATTATTATTATTAGGGCCCAAGCCTTGAAAAGGCGAAGGCCCTATTGTTTTCCTTAGGATTATTATTATTATTATTATTATTATTATTATTATTAGGGCCCAAGCCTTGAAAAGGCAAGGCCCTATTGTTTTCCTTAGGATTATTATTATTATTATTATTATTATTATTATTATTATTATTTTATCGACTATTCGGGCACTTTTGGGGCTCTTAACGTGCACGAAAACTCTTGAAACTTTGCACACTGGTCAGAACCCGCGGCCATCAGGGCCGGGCTGAAGCTGGTACCCGGGCGTGGCAGGGGGGCTCGACAGCGCCCCCTGGAACGGGGTCCGAAAACTTGGTCCATAAATCAAACACGCTTCCATGTAATAATATGAAACTCGGTACACATATAGATCTCATCGGTTCATATATCCTTTGTACTTTTACTTTTTACCCCAGCCCAACAGGAAGTCGGCTATTATGGTTTGTTTGGAAGCGTATGCCCCTGGAATTCGATATACTCCTCCCAGAGAATTCAACCAATCGCAAGGAAACTCGGTCAGCATGATGTCAAGACATTGAGGATGAAAAATTGCCAGGGGATTTTTCATATCTCGAACGGTTTGGCCGTGGCGAGGAAACAAATTTATGGCGAATAATGGAAACAGGAAGTGTGTTATAACTTCTGCATACATTAACTGATCTTGATGAAACTTCAACAGGATGTTCGCTGTAAGAGGCCGATCACATGGATGTGACTATTGTGAGTCAAAGTTATAGCGCCACCAACTGGCAGCAGGAAGTGTGTCACTTTCTAAATGCTTTTGACAAAAGTGGGGGGGGGTTAGTTTTATCTACAGTTACAAAACTCAGCGTGTATATTCTTCTCCTCAAGCCAAACAACTTTCTAATTTAAAGTAATTAGCTCCGACCCTCAGAAAGTCAGATATTGTGGTTTGAATAGGGTCATTTTCTCTCTCTTTCTCTCTGAGCCAATATGGCAAGCCGCTTTAACATTTAATCATTTTAACCTACTAGTCTCTATTTTCATGCTACTAGTACTTATTTTTAGATACTAGTATCTATTCCATTAAGTACTGGTACTTATTCATTAGCGACTAGTGCTTATTCTTTAGTACTAGTGCCTATTCTTTAGATACTAGTGCTTATTCTTTAGATATTCTTTTGAATACGTATTAGTAGCTAATGAATAAGTACTGGTATCTATTTAATAGGTACTAGTATCTAATGACTTAGTACTAGTATTTATTGAATAAATACTAGTATCTATTAATAGGTACTAGTATCTAAAAGGTCATTTTCTCTTTCTCTCTCTCTGAGCCAATATGGCAAGCCGTTTTAACATTTAATCATTTTAACCTACTAGTCTCTATTTTCATGCTACTAGTACTTATTTTTTAGATACTAGTATCTATTCCATTAAGTACTAGTACTTATTCATTAGCGACTAGTGCTTATTCTGTTTAGAATATTCAAAGTGCTTATTCAATTTTTTTGCTTATTTATATTTTCAGAGCAGAAAATCCGATTTTTCTGCTTATTCAATATTGCATCTAAAAATGTAAGTGACTTGACGTGTGTGTGTGTGTGTGTGTGTGTGAGAGAGAGAGAGAGATGTGTCTGTTACAGTGACAAGAGTTTAACCCTTTAAGCAGTGGCGGTTCTAGCCCATTTCAACTGGGGGGGCCAAGCTGGGGCCAGTTGTACTGTTAGAGGGGCCAGTTACATTTAGACCTTATTGTTGTCATATCATTTTCTGCACTCCTGCAGGCATTAACAGGCAAAATACCGTGTTTATAATCATTCAACAATGTATTTGCATTTCCATTATATTTTTACATTTGCATTACATATTCAGTATTAGTCACAGTAACTGTAATAGACATGATGTCCTTCTTTCTCTTCATTTTGAGAACTATAGAGCAAAAGCAATGGGGACCAAGAAGCTTATTAATTCATTTACTGAAAATAACTGACTTGATATGTCTAACCGTTTACAGGGTTCCTGCACACTTTTTAAAGTCAAATTTAAGGCTTTTTAAGACCTAAAGAAATCAAAATTAATACCGTACATTAGGGCTGTGCAATATTGACAAAAATATATTTCAATATTTTCAACATTTTGTTAATAATTAGATAATATTTTACTGATTGTGTTTTTGTGCTGGTGCCATGGCTGGTTTAGGCCTGTTGTTGACAGCTGACTCACGAAGATATTAATATTTTTCATATTCTATGCAGTGGTCAGGGTTAGGGTTAGGGTTAGGGTTATTTCTGTCACAGCAGTGACAGAAATAAATTTTTTTAATTAAGGGGCAATATTTGCCACCTTAAATTGATTTCCAGGGGCATTTTCACCTATATATGGACATTTTTTCTAAACTTATTTAGAGTTATGCATCACCTTTTATGTCAAATACTAACGTTCAAATTATACAGTAATTATACTTATTTATACAATAATACTTAATTATGCAATAATTATACAGTACCACTGTTACCAGTCAAATTAATTAATTCAATCAAAATCCATCTTTGCAGTGCAGAGGTGACACAGAAGTGGCATTAATATATTTACACTCCATTTACAATTGCATAAATAAAGCTATGAGATTTTTTTAAAATCAATATTTAAATATGAAATTATTTCTAATTTTAACGTTTTAATTAAAGGATACTTTAAATATGAAACTAAAACCGCCAGTAGGTGGCGGCAAGTCCCTGTAAGAGGGATTCATTCATTCAAACGATTTGTTCAAACGGCCGATTTATTCGGGAAAGAACAAGTGATTCGTTCAAAACGCGGATTTCAGTCAATAAATCATCGCTGTGTTGCATTGAGACTCTGCTACGGTTTCATTATGAAATTCTAGTCGGCGAAATAAAGGGAAAACAAACAATATTGTGTCTAAAAAGTAACTCCCAATGTTAACTTATTGTTAATTTAACTGTTGTATAACATAAATATCACAGTTGCAATTGTGCACGGGAAAACGGCACTCTTGCTGATGTGATATTCTAATATAAGAACATAATATGATATAAATATAAGACAAAAACTAATTTGGGGACATAGCCTATATGAACTGCACACAGCAGTGAAAGGACGATAGACAAATGCTATGTCAGCTCAAAGTGCCTCGTAGGCTACATAGTTAAAACAACGATTACAATATCATAATAGACAATACACATCGCACACCCCATACGCACATAAAGAATGAACTTACAACTGAACTGACATTTACCAACTTTCTTCTTCTCTCCTCTCTCGCGTGCAGGAGACAGGCGTTATTCTGCCGCGATTCCCGCGAATGTGATGCGAATTGTCACGTGAAAATGCAAATCCACAAAGATAGAAAAATAAAAAATAATACGCATACAACGATAGCAAAAAACAGTTTTGTAAAAATTATTTCAAACTCCACATTTAGGGGGGCCACAAGGGGGGCCAAGCTTTTTGTCACAGGGGCACGGGCCCCCCTGGCCCCCCCTCTAGAACCGCCACTGCCTTTAAGGCCTTGTCTTTTTGGATATATATTTTTTTTATTAAAAAAAATGTGCATACAACCCATATACTTTAAATGTATTGTTTGCTTTAAATTAAATTAAGATTGTATGTTTGGTAATTGAACCTAAATAAATTTTAAATTAATGTGCTATATTTCAGATCAATATATTTGTTTTCCTTCATTTTAATCAACACTAACTTTATTCTCATCTGAATTATAAAGAATTTATTTCTGTATAAGATAAAAAATCCCGAATAATCCAGACCAACCAGAGCGCACTATTTCTACAACATCATCAGTGCTGAAGCGAAACTACCAGAGCCGTTCGGCAGATAGCAAGCAGATATTTTGTGTCACGTCGTGAACAATAACCCTAAAGGCACCAGGGTGGCGGTGCCACCGGCTTGTTTATATATATATATATATATATATATATATGAATATAGCTGCGAGCAGCGATGAAGGGCCAAAGCCGGCGGCACCGCCACTCCGGTGCCTTTAGGTAACTAAAGGCACCGGGGTTGCGGTGCCACCGGCTTGGGCCCGTAATCGCTGCTCGCAGCTATATTTATTATTATTATTATTATTTTACTACCTTTTGGGCACTTTTGGGGGCCTTAACGTGCTCGAAAACTCTTGAAACTTTGCACACATCTCAGAACCCGCGGCCATCAGGGCCGGGCTGAAGCTGGTACCCGGGCGTGGCAGGGGGGCTCGACAGCGCCCCCTGGAACGTGGTTTGAACACTTGGTCCATAAATCAAACACGCTTGCATGTAATAATATGAAACTCAGTACACATATAGATCTCATCGATTCATATATCCTTTGTACTTTTACTTTTTACCCCAGCCCAACAGGAAGTCGGCTATTATGGTTTGTTTGGAAGCGTATGCCCCTGGAATTCGATATACTCCTCCTAGAGAATTCAACCAATCGCCACGAAACTCGGTCAGCATGAAGTCAAGACATTGAGGATGAAAAGTTGCCAGGGGATTTTTGATATCTCGAACGGTTTGGCCGTGGCGAGGAAACGAATTTATGGCGAATAAAGGAAACAGGAAGTGTGTTATAACTTCTGCATACATTAACTGATCTTGATGAAACTTCAGCAGTGTGTTCGCTGTAAGAGTCCGATCACATGGATGTGACTATTGTGAGTCAAAGTTATAGCGCCACCAACTGGCAGCAGGAAGTGTGTCACTTCCTAAAGGCTTTGAAATCACCCTCTTATTTTTACCCAATTTGCTTCAAACTTTATGTGTATAATGTAGACACACGGCAGATGTAGACCTGAGAAAGGATTATTGATATCTTAGATACTGTTGCCGTGGCAACGCATCAAACTTTATTATTCTTTGTTGATGCTTTTGAGACTCTTAACATACTTGAAATTGCATGAAACCCGACAGACACATCACATTTATTAGACAGTAGACATGTGCAGAGTTTCAGAAACGGGCGTGGTGAGGGGCTCAGTAGCGCCACCTTTTGTCAAAAGTGGGGGGATTGATTTTATCTACAGTAATAAAAATCGGTATGTGTATTGTTCTCCTCCAGCCAGACAACTTTCTAATTTACACTCAATAGCTCCAACCAACAGGAAGTCAGATATTTTGGTTTGAAAATTGTCATTTTATGTCTCTCTCTCTCTGAGCCTACGTCTATGTGTGTGTGTGTGTGTGTGTCTGTGAGTGTGGGGAGGGGGAGGGGGGCTAGATTAACCATTTGACTGCTGTGTGGTTTGGCCTGCATTAAAAAAGAAAAAAAAATGTCTTACGCCTTGTATTTTTTAAATAAGTTGTATTAATAAGTAAAGGCATATAACCAGTTGAATTGTAGTGCATTGAAAATAGTTTTATATAATTAGTTTATTAATTAAATTAACTTGGTCAGAAAATTTGGTCCATAAATCAAACACACTTGCATGTAATATTATGAAACTCTGTACACATATAGATCTCATCGGGCCAAACAACTTTAAGCCAGCCCAACAGGAAGTGGGCTATTTTGGTCTTAATGTGGATGTTTTGCAAAACCAGGCTCTACATTTTTACCCACTCCTCTTAAGTGGTTTATTTTATTCCCACCAAACTTTTTCAACATGATGAAAATACATTAAAGAAGCATAATTGTGAATATCTATTGAATATCTCTAATTGTTTTGCTATGGCGAGGGATTAAAGTCATGTAAAAAAAAATAAACACTAAAAGCCTCAAATCTTCTAAAAATTTAATTATACACCATTTATTTCTAGATAAAATTATACAAATATCAGAACTAAACCCATTTTATTCTTGTTTTCAATTTAAGAATAATGTACAAGTTTAAAAACAGCCAGGATGCACTATTCAGTTAAAAAATAAATATATCAAATAATACATAGGGCTATACTGCCCTCTTGTGTTCAAAATCAGGTAGGCCTGTTGTATTTAAATATAGGTAGCTGCTATGTGACTCCGAGAATTTTTTCTCACCGGTTATTTGACGTGTAACACCGGGGGCTTTTATATCGCTAAGTTAAAAGTGAAAGTAAAGTAAGGACATTTATAGTGGTGGCGCTCACAGTGCGCTCGAATGAATTTCTATGGAAGTAGAAATGAAAAAACGTTCGCTCTGTTTTGCTCGCTCGTCGCCATGGACGCGCACCGTAATGAATGCCACTGCAGCCGCATACTTTTTAGTGTCACTTTAAAATTAGTGCAATATCGGGGGCCAATTGCTTGAATTGTGAGTTCAATAGTCTATTATTTTTCACGGAAAACACAACAACAAAAGAGTACAATGATAGATTCGCTTAAATAGGCGCTTTTACATAAAATAGCCTATTCCGTCATCATCTTTTCAGTCAGCTCTTCACTCTCGTGATTAATGAAATTTGACTCCTGTTGCTGATATTTGCTGCAACTTTCGTTCTGCTCACAATTTAGTAAGCAAACACGCTTCAAATGTGTTTTTATTTTATTTTTGTGTGTATATATGTGTGTATATATATATATATAGCTTATGTTTCAAATATGAGTTAATTAACAATCGCTTGAAAAGAATCATTGAAAGAATGATACTTTTAAACATATCACTAAGCCGTCATTAGGTGTCGCCAGGCGACCGTCTTAATGAGCGAGTCATTGATTCATTTGTTCGAACGATTCGTTCGAACGGCTGAGTCATTCATGAATGAGACAGATTATGGATTGGTCATTGAATCTTTGAGTCAACCGATTCGTTCAAAATGCTGAATCATTCAGTAATGAGAAAACACGTTGCTGTGAGATGCTCGATGGTTCTGCTGTGATCTTTGTTTAACTAGTTTCACTGCTGAAACAGAAAAAAGTCAATATTGCATATAAAATGTAAGTGATTTGACTTGTGTGTGTGTCTGTGTGTGTGTGTGTGTGTGTGTGTGTGTGTGTGTGTGTGTGTGTGTGTGTGTGTGTGTGTGTGTGTGTGTGTGTGTGTGTGTGTGTGTGTGTGTGTGTGTGTGTGTGTGTGTGTGTGTGTGTGTGTGTGTGTATGATTGTGTCTGTTACTTTTTGGATATATATCTTTTTATATAAAAAAAAATAGGCATACAACCCATATATTTTAAATGTATTGTTTGCTTTAAATTACATTAAGATTTGTATGTTTGGTAATTGAACCTGAATGAATTTTAAATGAATGTGCTATATTTCAGAGTTTTCCTTAAAATTTGACCTAACACTAACTTTATTCTCATCTGAATGATAGATTATTTATTTCTGTATAAAATAAAAAAGAGATTTTGGTTGGGTGACAGTTGTAGTTTACAGTTTGACAAAAGCACAATGTTGTGTTTTATTGCGATTGTTCACAAATATAAGTAAACACTTATGAGATAGATGTTTATGGATTGATTGGTCATTGAATCTTTGAGTCAACCGATTCGTTCAAAATGCTGAATCATTCAGTAATGAGAACGCGTTGCTGTGAGATGCGCGATGGTTCTGCTGTGATCTTTGTTTAACTATTTTCGCTGCTGAAACAGAAAAAAAGTCAATATTGCATCTAAAATGTAAGTGATTTGACTTGTGTGTGTGTGTGTGATTGTGTGTGTGATTGTGTCTGTTACAGTGATAAGAGTTTAACCCTTGTTAAACTTTAGACCTTGTCTTTTTGGATATATATCTTTTTATATTAAAAAATAGTCATACAACCCATATATTTTAAATGTATTGTTTGCTTAAAAATTACATTAAGATTGTATGTTTGGTAATCGAACCTAAATGAATTTTACATGAATGTGCTATATTTCAGATCATATATTTGTTTTCCTTAAAATTTGAACTAACACTAACTTTATTCTCATCTGAATGATAGATTATTTATTTCTGTATAAAATAAAAACACCTTTGATTTTTCTTTTTTAATCAATGTAGAATGTGTAACTGAAAAAATAAACAGATTAGGGCTCTGTTTGATGACAAGAAATGAAAACCAATGCGATATGATGAATGTCCAAAAGATGGCTCCCACAGACTGTTTTTAAATAGGATTGTTTGATATTTTTTGCTTTTAAACTGTGTGTGTGTGTGTGTGTGTAAGAGATTTTGGTTGGGTGACAGTTGTAGTTTACAGTTTGACAAGAGTTTATAGTTTGACAAAAGCACAATGTTGTGTTTTATTGCGAGTGTACACAAATATAAGTAAACACTTTGCAGTTTGAATAATGTCCTGTATGAACAAAAGGACGGAGTATGTCTTTATGTCTACATTGTTCAATTACGCCACACACACACACACACACACACACACACAAACACTATTTTTCTAATCAGATCAGGCAAGTAATATTCTGTCTTGTCTCTTAAAAAAACAATATATATATATTTATGTATATATGTATATATATATATATATATATATATATATATATGTGTGTGTGTGTGTGTATATATATATATAAATATAGCTGCGAGCAGCGTGAAAGGGCCAAAGCCGGCGGCACCGCCACCCCGGTTATAGCGCCACCAACTGGCAGCAGGAAGTCTGTCACTTTCAAAAAGCTTTGAAATCACCTGATTGCTTCAAACTTCACTACTATGATGTAAACACACGGCAGATGTAGACCTGGATGTAGACCTGACCTTTCAGAAGGTTGCTCTCGCATACTTTGTGGTTGACATGTGCCCTCAATGCACACTTTTGCAGAGCCCACACTGATACAAGCTCTACAGCACACTTCTTTTCGACAGTCAAAGCAGGGTTACGTTTTTGCACGTCGTGCACAATAACCCTAAAGGCACCAGGGTGGCGGTGCCACCGGCTTTATATATATATATATATATATATATAAATAAATATAGCTGCGAGCAGCGATGAAGGGCCAAAGCCGGTGGTACCGCCACCCCGGTGCCTTTAGGTAACTAAAGGCACCGGGGTTGCGGTGCCACCGGCTTGGGCCCGTAATCGCTGCTCGCAGCTATATTTATTATTATTATTATTATTATTATTTTACTACCTTTTGGGCACTTTTGGGGGCCTTAACGTGCTCGAAAACTCTTGAAACTTTGCACACATCTCAGAACCCGCGGCCATCAGGGCCGGGCTGAAGCTGGTATCCGGGCGTGGCAGGGGGGCTCGACAGCGCCCCCTGGAACGGGGTTTGAACACTTGGTCCATAAATCAAACACGCTTGCATGTAATAATATGAAACTCAGTACACATATAGATCTCATCGGTTCATATATACTTCATGCTCTTACTTTTTACCCCAGCCCAACAGGAAGTCGGCTATTAAGGGTTGTTTGGAAAACACATGCAATGGAATGTGAAATACTCCTCCTAGAGAATTCAAACACACGGCACGAAACTCGGTCAGCATGAAGTCAAGACACTGAGGATGAAAAATTGCCAGGGGATTTTTGATATCTCGAACGGTTTGGCCGTGGCGAGTAAACGAAATTATGGCGAGAAACGTGAAACAGGAAGTGTGTTATAACTACTGCATACATTAACTAATCTTGATGAAACTTCAGCAGTGTGTTCGTTGTAAGAGCCCGATCACATGGATGTGACTATTGTGAGTCAAAGTTATAGCGCCACCAACTGGCAGCAGGAAGTGTGTCACTTTCAAAATGCTTTTAAATCACCCTCTTATTTTTACCCGATTTGCTTCAAACTTCATGTGCATAATGTAGACACACGCCAGATGTAGACCTGTGAAAGGATTATTGATATCTTAGATACTGTTGCCATGGCAATGCATCAAACATTAATATTCCTTTTTTTAAGCTTTTTCATGCTTTTTTATGCTTTCGGGCACTTTTGGGGTTCTTAACGTGCTCGAAAACTCTTGAAACTTTGCACACGGGACAAAACCCGCGGCCATCAGGGCCAGGCTGAAGCTGGTACCCGGGCGTGGCAGGGGGGCTCGACAGCGCCCCCTTGAACGGGTCAGACAATTTGGTCCATATATCCAACACGCTTTACCCTATTTGCTTCAAACTTGATGTGTATAATGTAGACACAAGCCAGATGTAGACCTGTGAAAGGATTGTTGATATCTTAGATGCTGTTGCCGTGACAACGCATCAAACTTTAATATTCTTTTTGGATACTTTTGAGATTCTTAGCGCACTTTTGGGGCCCTTAACATGCTCAAAAACTCTTGAAACTTTGCACACGGGTCAGAAACCGCGGCCATCAGGGCCGGGCTGAAGCTGGTACCCGGGCGTGGCAGGGGGGCTCGACAGCGCCCCCTGGAACGGGGTCCGAAAACTTGGTCCATAAATCAAACAGGCTTTACCCGATTTGCTTCAAACTTGATGTGTATAATGTAGACACACGCCAGATGTAGACCTGTGAAAGGATTGTTGATATCTTAGATGCTGTTGCCGTGACAACGCATCAAACTTTAATATTCTTTTTGGATACTTTTGAGACTCTCAGCGCACTTTTGGGGCCCTTAACATGCTCAAAAACTCTTGAAACTTTGCACACGGGTCAGAACCCGCGGCCATCAGGGCCGGGCTGAAGCTGGTACCCGGGCGTGGCAGGGGGGCTCGACAGCGCCCCCTGGAACAGGGTCCGAAAACTTGGTCCATAAATCAAACACGCTTGAATGTAATAATATGAAACTCGGTACACATATAGATCTCATCGATTCATATATCCTTTGTACTTTTACTTTTTACCCCAGCCCAACAGGAAGTCGGCTATTATGGTTTGTTTGGAAGCGTATGCCCCTGGAATTCGATATACTCCTCCTAGAGAATTCAACCAATCGCCACGAAACTCGGTCAGCATGAAGTCAAGACATTGAGGATGAAAAGTTGCCAGGGGATTTTTGATATCTCGAACGGTTTGGCCGTGGCGAGGAAACGAATTTATGGCGAATAAAGGAAACAGGAAGTGTGTTATAACTTCTGCATACATTAACTGATCTTGATGAAACTTCAGCAGTGTGTTCGCTGTAAGAGTCCGATCACATGGATGTGACTATTTTGAGTCAAAGTTATAGCGCCACCAACTGGCAGCAGGAAGTGTGTCACTTCCTAAAGGCTTTGAAATCACCCTCTTATTTTTACCCAATTTGCTTCAAACTTTATGTGTATAATGTAGACACACGGCAGATGTAGACCTGAGAAAGGATTATTGATATCTTAGATACTGTTGCCGTGGCAACGCATCAAACTTTATTATTCTTTGTTGATGCTTTTGAGACTCTTAACATACTTGAAATTGCATGAAACCCGACAGACACATCACATTTATTAGACAGTAGACATGTGCAGAGTTTCAGAAACGGGCATGGTGAGAGCAATTAGAGAATAATGTTTAAGTTTAAAAACAGCCAGAATGGTTGTTTAGTCAAAAAATTTTTTTTTCCAAATCATACATAGTGTTATACTGCCCTCTTGTGTTCAAAATCAGGTAAATAGCGAAAGTAAAATAAGGACGTCTGCACAATTCATTAATAATGGTGCAGAGTAGAGTGAGCTTTTTCAATTAATTCCTATGGAAGTAGGAATGAACTAAACAACGTTCGCTCTGTTCTGCTCGTCCCTCACCGTGGGCGCGCAGAGTTATGAATGCCCGTGCAGCCGTGAGCATTTTAGTTTCATTTTAAAATTAGCGCCATTTCGGGGGACGTATTACTTTAATTTATTTAACAAAAACACAATGTTGTGTTTTATTGCGAGTGTACACAAATATAAGTAAACACTTTGACGTTTGAATGATGTCCTGTATGAAGAAAATGACGGAGTATGTTTCACTGTTCAATCGCGCTGAGCCACCCAGACCCCCACACACACACTGACACACACACACACACACACACACACACACAAACACACACACACACACACACACACAATAATAAAACATTCAACCTAACATATACAAATTACACTGCTATGTTGAAATAGTCAGTAGTACAATTTGTATCATTCACAGTAAGCACCGCTCCACTGTGATTTTTCCAAGCACATTTTTGCACAAGTGAAGAGGATGATTTTTTCCGTCGATATTGGAACGTGAGTGAAGTACAAAGCCTGTAATAAAGAATAGTTTAGCATCCAAATACATCGCAAATGTTGCAACATTTAGATTCTAAAGAGAGATTTACGTGAGCCTAACACCACTTACTTTTACTTTTGTTTTAAATTATTTCGTTTTGGCTTTATTATAGTTATTTTTTTATTCGTGTTCTGTTCTGAATATCATTAAATTTAAAGGATTTGTTGTGGAATATTTTGAGTGTATAATCAAATAACACTAAACCGTCACTAGGTGTCGCCAGGCGACCGTCTTAATGAGCGGGTCATTGATTCATTCGTTCAAACGATTCGTTTGAACGACTGAGTCATTCATGAATGAGACAGATGTTTATGGATTGGTCATTGAATCTTTGAGTCAACCAATTTGTTCAAAATGCTGAATCATTCAGTAATGAGAAAACACGTTGCTGTGAGATGCAATGGTTCTGCTGTGATCTTTGTTTAACTATTTTCGCTGCTGAAACAGAAGAACAGTCAATATTGCATCTAAAATGTAAGTGACTTGACACGTGTGTGTGTGTGTGTGTGTGTGCGTGTGAGTGCGTGCGTGCGTGCGTGTGTGTGTGTGTGTGTGTGTGTGTGTGTGTGTGTGTGCAATCAATCCCAGGTAAGAGGCATGAATAATGAGAATTGGACTTCTAGGAGTGAGGTTAATATTCCGGAGACGGTTCCCTCGGATTGTGAAAAGGAGGCGGCGCGGGAGTGGCCAGGCATTGCGCTACTTCTATTTCAAAGTTTAAAACAATGCTAATATCATTTTTTTGAACGATTTCATTACAAATGTTTATTTTATATATTTATAAAATATTATAAAATATAATAACTATGTTTTGTCCTATTAACAAAAGACAGGCAATGTACTATTAACAAATGTTAATAGTTTTTTAAAAGTTAAAATGATACTTTATGCATTTGTTTTGTGTCAGATGATTAACAATATAAATTAAACAAAGCTTAAAACAAACAAAATAATAAAACGAAAACAAAGCTTGAACATTTTATTTAATTGAAAAGCCTTTTTGAAATAAAATGTGTTTTTTTCCCTCTGAAATAGCAAAAGCATCGCACACTTAGCTGTACCTGCTCTAAATAAATAATAGTATTTAAATAAAAATACAAAATCGAAATAAATAAATTATATAAAACAAATCAAATCAAAGAAAATAAATCTTATTAAAGTTATGCAGGCACACATTTAACAATAATTTTCAAGTGACAAATAAAATCAATCAAAATTCCTTACACATGGAGTTAATCCTGACGATTCCTGAGGCGCCTTTCCTCATGACACTCGCTTTTTTTTTCCAAGATATATTTCTTTGGTTTGATTTTGTTTTTGTAATAATTTATTTTATTTAGTTCGATTTTGTATTTTTATTGAATTACTATTTTTTATTTAGAGCAGGTACAGCTAGTGTGTGATGCTTTTGCTATTTCAGAGGAAAACAATAATTTTATTTAATTAATAATTTTTGTTTCAGTCCACCATATAATTATGTTGTGTTTGATCTATGGAAAAAAGTTAGTTGTGAAATGGTTGAATATTAACAAAAGTTAATAGTTTTTTACAAGTTAGAATAATACGATATATATATATAAACAAGCCGGTGGCACCGCCACCCCGGTGCCTTTAGGGTTACTGTGCATGACGGGCAATATCGTAACTCCGCTTTGACCTTTGAGAAGATGTGTGCTATAGAGCTTGCATTGGTGTGGGCTCTGCAAAAGTGTGTGTGTGTGTGTGTGAGGCGTGATTGAACAATGTAGACATATATATATATATATAAAGGCACCGGGGTGGCGGTGCCACCGGCTTGTTTATATATATATATATATATATATATATATGAATATAGCTGCGAGCAGCGATGAAGGGCCAAAGCCGGCGGCACCGCCACTCCGGTGCCTTTAGGTAACTAAAGGCACCGGGGTTGCGGTGCCACCGGCTTGGGCCCGTAATCGCTGCTCGCAGCTATATTTATTATTATTATTATTATTTTACTACCTTTTGGGCACTTTTGGGGGCCTTAACGTGCTCGAAAACTCTTGAAACTTTGCACACATCTCAGAACCCGCGGCCATCAGGGCCGGGCTGAAGCTGGTACCCGGGCGTGGCAGGGGGGCTCGACAGCGCCCCCTGGAACGTGGTTTGAACACTTGGTCCATAAATCAAACACGCTTGCATGTAATAATATGAAACTCAGTACACATATAGATCTCATCGGTTCATATATACTTCATGCTCTTACTTTTTACCCCAGCCCAACAGGAAGTCGGCTATTAAGGGTTGTTTGGAAAACACATGCAATGGAATGTGAAATACTCCTCCTAGAGAATTCAAACACACGGCACGAAACTCGGTCAGCATGAAGTCAAGACACTGAGGATGAAAAATTGCCAGGGGATTTTTGATATCTCGAACGGTTTGGCCGTGGCGAGTAAACGAAATTATGGCGAGAAACGTGAAACAGGAAGTGTGTTATAACTACTGCATACATTAACTAATCTTGATGAAACTTCAGCAGTGTGTTCGTTGTAAGAGCCCGATCACATGGATGTGACTATTGTGAGTCAAAGTTATAGCGCCACCAACTGGCAGCAGGAAGTGTGTCACTTTCAAAATGCTTTTAAATCACCCTCTTATTTTTACCCGATTTGCTTCAAACTTCATGTGCATAATGTAGACACACGCCAGATGTAGACCTGTGAAAGGATTATTGATATCTTAGATACTGTTGCCATGGCAATGCATCAAACATTAATATTCCTTTTTTTAAGCTTTTTCATGCTTTTTTATGCTTTCGGGCACTTTTGGGGTTCTTAACGTGCTCGAAAACTCTTGAAACTTTGCACACGGGACAAAACCCGCGGCCATCAGGGCCAGGCTGAAGCTGGTACCCGGGCGTGGCAGGGGGGCTCGACAGCGCCCCCTTGAACGGGTCAGACAATTTGGTCCATATATCCAACACGCTTTACCCTATTTGCTTCAAACTTGATGTGTATAATGTAGACACAAGCCAGATGTAGACCTGTGAAAGGATTGTTGATATCTTAGATGCTGTTGCCGTGACAACGCATCAAACTTTAATATTCTTTTTGGATACTTTTGAGATTCTTAGCGCACTTTTGGGGCCCTTAACATGCTCAAAAACTCTTGAAACTTTGCACACGGGTCAGAAACCGCGGCCATCAGGGCCGGGCTGAAGCTGGTACCCGGGCGTGGCAGGGGGGCTCGACAGCGCCCCCTGGAACGGGGTCCGAAAACTTGGTCCATAAATCAAACAGGCTTTACCCGATTTGCTTCAAACTTG
Source organism: Rhinichthys klamathensis goyatoka (assembly GCF_029890125.1). Lineage (NCBI taxonomy): Eukaryota > Metazoa > Chordata > Actinopteri > Cypriniformes > Leuciscidae > Rhinichthys > Rhinichthys klamathensis. The sequence goes on along the minus strand of NW_026606587.1, from coordinate 4,876,315 downwards.
ATGTGTATAATGTAGACACACGCCAGATGTAGACCTGTGAAAGGATTGTTGAAATCTTAGATGCTGTTGCCGTGACAACGCATCAAACTTTAATATTCTTTTTGGATACTTTTGAGACTCTCAGCGCACTTTTGGGGCCCTTAACATGCTCAAAAACTCTTGAAACTTTGCACACGGGTCAGAACCCGCGGCCATCAGGGCCGGGCTGAAGCTGGTACCCGGGCGTGGCAGGGGGGCTCGACAGCGCCCCCTGGAACAGGGTCCGAAAACTTGGTCCATAAATCAAACACGCTTGAATGTAATAATATGAAACTCGGTACACATATAGATCTCATCGATTCATATATCCTTTGTACTTTTACTTTTTACCCCAGCCCAACAGGAAGTCGGCTATTATGGTTTGTTTGGAAGCGTATGCCCCTGGAATTCGATATACTCCTCCTAGAGAATTCAACCAATCGCCACGAAACTCGGTCAGCATGAAGTCAAGACATTGAGGATGAAAAGTTGCCAGGGGATTTTTGATATCTCGAACGGTTTGGCCGTGGCGAGGAAACGAATTTATGGCGAATAAAGGAAACAGGAAGTGTGTTATAACTTCTGCATACATTAACTGATCTTGATGAAACTTCAGCAGTGTGTTCGCTGTAAGAGTCCGATCACATGGATGTGACTATTGTGAGTCAAAGTTATAGCGCCACCAACTGGCAGCAGGAAGTGTGTCACTTCCTAAAGGCTTTGAAATCACCCTCTTATTTTTACCCAATTTGCTTCAAACTTTATGTGTATAATGTAGACACACGGCAGATGTAGACCTGAGAAAGGATTATTGATATCTTAGATACTGTTGCCGTGGCAACGCATCAAACTTTATTATTCTTTGTTGATGCTTTTGAGACTCTTAACATACTTGAAATTGCATGAAACCCGACAGACACATCACATTTATTAGACAGTAGACATGTGCAGAGTTTCAGAAACGGGCGTGGTGAGGGGCTCAGTAGCGCCACCTTTTGTCAAAAGTGGGGGGATTGATTTTATCTACAGTAATAAAAATCGGTATGTGTATTGTTCTCCTCCAGCCAGACAACTTTCTAATTTACACTCAATAGCTCCAACCAACAGGAAGTCAGATATTTTGGTTTGAAAATTGTCATTTTATGTCTCTCTCTCTCTGAGCCTACGTCTATGTGTGTGTGTGTGTGTGTGTCTGTGAGTGTGGGGAGGGGGAGGGGGGCTAGATTAACCATTTGACTGCTGTGTGGTTTGGCCTGCATTAAAAAAGAAAAAAAAATGTCTTACGCCTTGTATTTTTTAAATAAGTTGTATTAATAAGTAAAGGCATATAACCAGTTGAATTGTAGTGCATTGAAAATAGTTTTATATAATTAGTTTATTAATTAAATTAACTTGGTCAGAAAATTTGGTCCATAAATCAAACACACTTGCATGTAATATTATGAAACTCTGTACACATATAGATCTCATCGGGCCAAACAACTTTAAGCCAGCCCAACAGGAAGTGGGCTATTTTGGTCTTAATGTGGATGTTTTGCAAAACCAGGCTCTACATTTTTACCCACTCCTCTTAAGTGGTTTATTTTATTCCCACCAAACTTTTTCAACATGATGAAAATACATTAAAGAAGCATAATTGTGAATATCTATTGAATATCTCTAATTGTTTTGCTATGGCGAGGGATTAAAGTCATGTAAAAAAAAATAAACACTAAAAGCCTCATATCTTCTAAAAATTTAATTATACACCATTTATTTCTAGATAAAATTATACAAATATCAGAACTAAACCCATTTTATTCTTGTTTTCAATTTAAGAATAATGTACAAGTTTAAAAACAGCCAGGATGCACTATTCAGTTAAAAAATAAATATATCAAATAATACATAGGGCTATACTGCCCTCTTGTGTTCAAAATCAGGTAGGCCTGTTGTATTTAAATATAGGTAGCTGCTATGTGACTCCGAGAATTTTTTCTCACCGGTTATTTGACGTGTAACACCGGGGGCTTTTATATCGCTAAGTTAAAAGTGAAAGTAAAGTAAGGACATTTATAGTGGTGGCGCTCACAGTGCGCTCGAATGAATTTCTATGGAAGTAGAAATGAAAAAACGTTCGCTCTGTTTTGCTCGCTCGTCGCCATGGACGCGCACCGTAATGAATGCCACTGCAGCCGCATACTTTTTAGTGTCACTTTAAAATTAGTGCAATATCGGGGGCCAATTGCTTGAATTGTGAGTTCAATAGTCTATTATTTTTCACGGAAAACACAACAACAAAAGAGTACAATGATAGATTCGCTTAAATAGGCGCTTTTACATAAAATAGCCTATTCCGTCATCATCTTTTCAGTCAGCTCTTCACTCTCGTGATTAATGAAATTTGACTCCTGTTGCTGATATTTGCTGCAACTTTCGTTCTGCTCACAATTTAGTAAGCAAACACGCTTCAAATGTGTTTTTATTTTATTTTTGTGTGTATATATGTGTGTATATATATATATATATAGCTTATGTTTCAAATATGAGTTAATTAACAATCGTTTGAAAGAATGATACTTTTAAACATATCACTAAGCCGTCATTAGGTGTCGCCAGGCGACCGTCTTAATGAGCGAGTCATTGATTCATTTGTTCGAACGATTCGTTCGAACGGCTGAGTCATTCATGAATGAGACAGATTATGGATTGGTCATTGAATCTTTGAGTCAACCGATTCGTTCAAAATGCTGAATCATTCAGTAATGAGAAAACACGTTGCTGTGAGATGCTCGATGGTTCTGCTGTGATCTTTGTTTAACTAGTTTCACTGCTGAAACAGAAAAAAGTCAATATTGCATATAAAATGTAAGTGATTTGACTTGTGTGTGTGTGTGTGTGTGTGTGTGTGTGTGTGTGTGTGTGTGTGTGTGTGTGTGTGTGTGTGTGTGTGTGTGTGTGTGTGTGTGTGTGTGTGTGTGTGTGTGTGTGTGTGTGTATGATTGTGTCTGTTACTTTTTGGATATATATCTTTTTATATAAAAAAAAATAGGCATACAACCCATATATTTTAAATGTATTGTTTGCTTTAAATTACATTAAGATTTGTATGTTTGGTAATTGAACCTGAATGAATTTTAAATGAATGTGCTATATTTCAGAGTTTTCCTTAAAATTTGACCTAACACTAACTTTATTCTCATCTGAATGATAGATTATTTATTTCTGTATAAAATAAAAAAGAGATTTTGGTTGGGTGACAGTTGTAGTTTACAGTTTGACAAAAGCACAATGTTGTGTTTTATTGCGATTGTTCACAAATATAAGTAAACACTTATGAGATAGATGTTTATGGATTGATTGGTCATTGAATCTTTGAGTCAACCGATTCGTTCAAAATGCTGAATCATTCAGTAATGAGAACGCGTTGCTGTGAGATGCGCGATGGTTCTGCTGTGATCTTTGTTTAACTATTTTCGCTGCTGAAACAGAAAAAAAGTCAATATTGCATCTAAAATGTAAGTGATTTGACTTGTGTGTGTGTGTGTGATTGTGTGTGTGATTGTGTCTGTTACAGTGATAAGAGTTTAACCCTTGTTAAACTTTAGACCTTGTCTTTTTGGATATATATCTTTTTATATTAAAAAATAGTCATACAACCCATATATTTTAAATGTATTGTTTGCTTAAAAATTACATTAAGATTGTATGTTTGGTAATCGAACCTAAATGAATTTTACATGAATGTGCTATATTTCAGTAGCCTGGTTCTACCAGACTCTCGTACATTTCATTTGTACAGAGAGTCTGGCACCGCTCCATTGACAAGCGTTAACTTCCTTGTAGGCGGGTATTCTATTGAAGTCTAAAACTATTGGATCTGCCCAGAGTCACTCTATCTGCCATAACCAATCGCTAACGTTTGGTCGTGACATATGTCTTTTCCCGAACCCCGTGGGAGGATGGCCATAAACACAAAACTAAGCAAAGATTGTTCTTGCTCCGGCTTTAACTTCTTGATATTCGGCAGCGTTGCCACAACGGACCGAATAGCTTCACTCGCATCTGTCTCCTCTGCCATTACTGAGCTACAACTCAAAATAACGCACGAGTCGACATCAACGTCATCGTTCTCAGCCACTCCCTCTGTTCGCTGATTGGCCCGGTAAAAAATTGATTTCTGGAAACCGAAGTCTACAGCACAATCCCAGACGTAGTACTGAAGGAAAATGAAATTGAGCGGAAGTGCGTAGGAGGGCGGAGCCAGGCTAATATTTCAGATCATATATTTGTTTTCCTTAAAATTTGAACTAACACTAACTTTATTCTCATCTGAATGATAGATTATTTATTTCTGTATAAAATAAAAACACCTTTGATTTTTCTTTTTTAATCAATGTAGAATGTGTAACTGAAAAAATAAACAGATTAGGGCTCTGTTTGATGACAAGAAATGAAAACCAATGCGATATGATGAATGTCCAAAAGATGGCTCCCACAGACTGTTTTTAAATAGGATTGTTTGATATTTTTTGCTTTTAAACTGTGTGTGTGTGTGTGTGTGTGTGTGTGTGTGTGTGTGTGTGTGTGTGTGTGTAAGAGATTTTGGTTGGGTGACAGTTGTAGTTTACAGTTTGACAAGAGTTTATAGTTTGACAAAAGCACAATGTTGTGTTTTATTGCGAGTGTACACAAATATAAGTAAACACTTTGCAGTTTGAATAATGTCCTGTATGAACAAAAGGACGGAGTATGTCTTTATGTCTACATTGTTCAATTACGCCACACACACACACACACACACACAAACACTATTTTTCTAATCAGATCAGGCAAGTAATATTCTGTCTTGTCTCTTAAAAAAACAATATATATATATTTATGTATATATATATATATATATATATATATATATATATTAGGGGTGTAACGGTTCACAAAATTCACGGTTCGGTTCGGTACGGTACACTGGTGTCACGGTTCGGTTCGGTACGGTTCGGTATAGTTTAGATACAGCAAAAAGAAAAAAAATTGGCAGATTTTTTAAAATGTTTTATTCATTAGAACTTAAGTATGACTTTTTTGTTTACATTGAACAATGATGGAGCAATACTTTACCCATCTTCTATGGTATTTTCTTAGCAGCATACTGTGTAAAACAAAAACAGCTCCTTATAAAAAAAAAATGAAAATGTAATATTGTTGTAGTTATGAACAAATACAAAGATACAAATACAATTTTGTTTTTATCTGGAACTCTATAACTCTTTATGTGGAGTGTGTTTTTACTCAATTGTTAAGTTTTTTTTCAGAAAGATGAGAATGTCCACATTTTTTGTGGACAGCACAGATCTGCTTGATGAAACAATGTCCCCAGCAGTGGAAAATACCCTCTCGCTAGGGACAGAGGTTCCAGGCACAGCCAAGTAACGCTGTGCCAACCTGGCAAAATGAGGGTATAAGTGCTCATGGTTTTTCCACCATTTTAGTGGATCTGCATCCAGGGGAATAGAGTCCACCATGTACAATTTCATCTCCTCCTCTGCCAATTTGGCCACAGATTTGGGGCTTGAATCATGATGATGGGTCATGAACATTCCTCCAAAAAGCTCAGTCATGGCTGATTTCTTTTCTCGTGGAGGTGATGTTGAGGGCTCCAAGTCCACTGTCTCTATGGAGGTTGCTGGCTCTGTGGTGCTCGTAGCTTGCTCCTTGAGAAATATAAACAACAATAATCTTAGATACATGCTCATCATATAACCCATAGCATGGGATTTACTACAAAATGTTCTAAATCACACACGCAATTGCAAATGTTATACACAGGGACATGGGATACAACATTACAAACAGATTATAATGCACATAACATCTGGATGTATTCGGTGTCAAAGTATTGATATGAAAATGTTATTAAAAAATCCCTTAAAACTAAAGGTATGCAAATAATTAATCAAAAATATAGTAAGCAGCAAAATATAAATAGTACCATTTGTTCAATACTCACAGTCACAATCTCTGTGGTTAGAGCTTCATAGACTCTCAGGCGAGTGGTAGCATCCAAGTGTTGCAGTGATTTAAAACGTGGATCTAAAGCTGTGCTCTTGTGTAGGTAATCTTGAAGATCAGGTAACGTGTATCGCTGCTGCAGGTCATTTTTGATGGCTGTTTTGACATCCCTCACTGCTGGGCTGTCATCATCAGACAGTTCCATGGATTTCAGGATCATCATTTTCATAGGAAGGACCATGGACGCAGATGGAGAGGACTCGGTGCACATAAGGGTTGTCACAGTTTTCAAGGGTTTCAAAACTGTGATAACATTCTCAGCCAGTCGCATGTCGTTTTCAGACAAAGTCATAATGTCTTTAACATTTTTCTTCACAGCTTTGTCTGTCATTGCAGAATACACTGCAGCCTGCTGTTCAATATATCTTTCTATCATATCATAGCTTGAATTCCATCTAGTTGGTATATCTTGGATGAGTTTGTGAACAGGAAGCTGCAGCAACTCCTGTTTTGTCTTCAACACATGGGCTGCTGTTGTGCTTCTGTGAAAAAAGGTCACAATCTTTCTGATCTTTGCTAGGAGACGAGAGATCTGCTGCACTGCCATTGCTTTCTGAGATGCTAGATTAATGACATGGGCAAAGCACCCTATTTGTGGCCCAAGTCCAGCAGCTCCAACAACAGCATTAACTATATTCCTGGCATTGTCAGTAGTCACAGGAATAGTTAGATTAGCTCTCTCCAACTTCCACACTTCCACTGCTTCTGTTATCCCTTTGGCCAAATCCTCACTCGTGTGACTATCAAGGGGGCGTGTCTGAAGAACGTGGCTTTTCAGTTCCCATTCAGCGGTAATGTAATGTGCCGTTACAGTCAGGTAGCTTTGTGTAGCCCTTGACGTCCAGCCGTCTGTTGTCAGAGCAACGGCTGTTGCTTTGGCCAATTGGTTTTCTATTTGGGCTTTTGTTTTTTGGTACAAATCAGGAATTACAGTCTGGCTGAAATGGGCTCGCGAGGGAATAGTGTAACGGGGCTCAATTACATTAAGCATGTTCTTAAAACCTGCGTTTTCCACTACAGAGTAAGGTCTCATATCCGCGGCTATAAATGTACCAATCGCCGCGGTGATCTGTTTTGCCCTGTTTGAATCAGTTGGAAATGCCTGTCTAAATGCTGCGGGGATAGATTGTGTCATGTATGTTTCTGCTTGTTTTCGTCTTGTTCCGGATACTGACACACTGGGGTGATGTCGTCGTAAATGAGTTGACATGTTTGAAGTATTCCCGTTGGTGTGCCCTATTGTCATGTAGCAGATGCGACATACCGTTGTTTTTTTATCCACCACTCTCTTGCCATCACCATCATAGCTTACAGGGAAACCAAAGTGGACCCAAACACCAGATCTGTTGGTTATTGGAGGATCTTCTATTTCTGGTCCGTTAAACGCATTACTGGCCATTTTGCAACGAGTCTGTTCAGCGCGTACGCCTAACTAACATAATGTTTTTTTTTCTTCGGGGGTGGCAGAGGCGTTGCCTGTTACGTCGTTTGGGCGTCGTTTACCTTATTGAGCGCATAACATTATATTTCACACACCCTTTTATTTTTCAAATGTAATTAATTAGTCCAACGAACCGTTCGGTTTATAATGCGTACCGCGTACCGAACCGAAAGCCTCGTACCGAACGGTTCGATACGAATACGCGTATCGTTACACCCCTAATATATATATATGTGTGTGTGTGTGTGTATATATATATATAAATATAGCTGCGAGCAGCGTGAAAGGGCCAAAGCCGGCGGCACCGCCACCCCGGTTATAGCGCCACCAACTGGCAGCAGGAAGTCTGTCACTTTCAAAAAGCTTTGAAATCACCTGATTGCTTCAAACTTCACTACTATGATGTAAACACACGGCAGATGTAGACCTGGATGTAGACCTGACCTTTCAGAAGGTTGCTCTCGCATACTTTGTGGTTGACATGTGCCCTCAATGCACACTTTTGCAGAGCCCACACTGATACAAGCTCTACAGCACACTTCTTTTCGACAGTCAAAGCAGGGTTACGTTTTTGCACGTCGTGCACAATAACCCTAAAGGCACCAGGGTGGCGGTGCCACCGGCTTTATATATATATATATATATATATATATATATATATAAATAAATATAGCTGCGAGCAGCGATGAAGGGCCAAAGCCGGTGGTACCGCCACCCCGGTGCCTTTAGGTAACTAAAGGCACCGGGGTTGCGGTGCCACCGGCTTGGGCCCGTAATCGCTGCTCGCAGCTATATTTATTTATATATATATATATATATATATATATATATATATATATTTATTTATTATTATTATTATTATTATTATTATTAGGGCCCAAGCCTTGAAAAGGCGAAGGCCCTATTGTTTTCCTAAGGATTATTATTAGGGCCCAAGCCTTGAAAAGGCGAAGGCCCTATTGTTTTCCTAAGGATTATTATTAGGGCCCAAGCCTTGAAAAGGCGAAGGCCCTATTGTTTTCCTAAGGATTATTATTTATTATTATTATTATTATTAGGGCCCAAGCCTTGAAAAGGCGAAGGCCCTATTGTTTTCCTAAGGATTATTATTTATTATTATTATTATTATTATTTTACTACCTTTTGGGCACTTTTGGGGGCCTTAACGTGCTCGAAAACTCTTGAAACTTTGCACACATCTCAGAACCCGCGGCCATCAGGGCCGGGCTGAAGCTGGTACCCGGGCGTGGCAGGGGGGCTCGACAGCGCCCCCTGGAACGGGGTTTGAACACTTGGTCCATAAATCAAACACGCTTGCATGTAATAATATGAAACTCAGTACACATATAGATCTCATCGGTTCATATATACTTCATGCTCTTACTTTTTACCCCAGCCCAACAGGAAGTCGGCTATTAAGGGTTGTTTGGAAAACACATGCAATGGAATGTGAAATACTCCTCCTAGGGAATTCAAACACACGGCACGAAACTCGGTCAGCATGAAGTCAAGACATTGAGGATGAAAAATTGCCAGGGGATTTTTGATATCTCGAACGGTTTGGCCGTGGCGAGTAAACAAAATTATGGCGAGAAACGTGAAACAGGAAGTGTGTTATAACTACTGCATACATTAACTAATCTCGATGAAACTTCAGCAGTGTGTTCGTTGTAAGAGCCCGATCACATGGATGTGACTATTGTGAGTCAAAGTTATAGCGCCACCAACTGGCAGCAGGAAGTGTGTCACTTTCAAAATGCTTTTAAATCACCCTCTTATTTTTACCCGATTTGCTTCAAACTTCATGTGCATAATGTAGACACACGCCAGATGTAGACCTGTGAAAGGATTATTGATATCTTAGATACTGTTGCCATGGCAATGCATCAAACATTAATATTCCTTTTTTTAAGCTTTTTCATGCTTTTTTATGCTTTCGGGCACTTTTGGGGTTCTTAACGTGCTCGAAAACTCTTGAAACTTTGCACACAGGACAAAACCCGCGGCCATCAGGGCCAGGCTGAAGCTGGTACCCGGGCGTGGCAGGGGGGCTCGACAGCGCCCCCTTGAACGGGTCAGACAATTTGGTCCATATATCCAACACGCTTTACCCTATTTGCTTCAAACTTGATGTGTATAATGTAGACACAAGCCAGATGTAGACCTGTGAAAGGATTGTTGATATCTTAGATGCTGTTGCCGTGACAACGCATCAAACTTTAATATTCTTTTTGGATACTTTTGAGATTCTTAGCGCACTTTTTGGGCCCTTAACATGCTCAAAAACTCTTGAAACTTTGCACACGGGTCAGAAACCGCGGCCATCAGGGCCGGGCTGAAGCTGGTACCCGGGCGTGGCAGGGGGGCTCGACAGCGCCCCCTGGAACGGGGTCCGAAAACTTGGTCCATAAATCAAACAGGCTTTACCCGATTTGCTTCAAACTTGATGTGTATAATGTAGACACACGCCAGATTTAGACCTGTGAAAGGATTGTTGATATCTTAGATGCTGTTGCCGTGACAACGCATCAAACTTTAATATTCTTTTTGGATACTTTTGAGACTCTCAGCGCACTTTGGGGGCCCTTAACGTGCTCAAAAACTCTTGAAACTTTGCACACGGGTCAGAACCCGTGGCCATCAGGGCCGGGCTGAAGCTGGTACCCGGGCGTGGCAAGGGGGCTCGACAGCGCCCCCTGGAACGGGGTCCGAAAACTTGGTCCATAAATCAAACACGCTTGAATGTAATAATATGAAACTCGGTACACATATAGATCTCATCGATTCATATATCCTTTGTACTTTTACTTTTTACCCCAGCCCAACAGGAAGTCGGCTATTATGGTTTGTTTGGAAGCGTATGCCCCTGGAATTCGATATACTCCTCCTAGAGAATTCAACCAATCGCCACGAAACTCGGTCAGCATGAAGTCAAGACATTGAGGATGAAAAGTTGCCAGGGGATTTTTGATATCTCGAACGGTTTGGCCGTGGCGAGGAAACGAATTTATGGCGAATAAAGGAAACAGGAAGTGTGTTATAACTTCTGCATACATTAACTGATCTTGATGAAACTTCAGCAGTGTGTTCGCTGTAAGAGTCCGATCACATGGATGTGACTATTGTGAGTCAAAGTTATAGGGCCACCAACTGGCAGCAGGAAGTGTGTCACTTCCTAAAGGCTTTGAAATCACCCTCTTATTTTTACCCAATTTGCTTCAAACTTTATGTGTATAATGTAGACACACGGCAGATGTAGACCTGAGAAAGGATTATTGATATCTTAGATACTGTTGCCGTGGCAACGCATCAAACTTTATTATTCTTTGTTGATGCTTTTGAGACTCTTAACATACTTGAAATTGCATGAAACCCGACAGACACATCACATTTATTAGACAGTAGACATGTGCAGAGTTTCAGAAACGGGCATGGTGAGAGCAATTAGAGAATAATGTTTAAGTTTAAAAACAGCCAGAATGGTTGTTTAGTCAAAAATTTTTTTTTCCCAAATCATACATAGTGTTATACTGCCCTCTTGTGTTCAAAATCAGGTAAAAAGCTAAAGTAAAATAAGGACGTCTGCACAATTCATTAATAATGGTGCAGAGTAGAGTGAGCTTTTTCAATTAATTCCTATGGAAGTAGGAATGAACTAAACAACGTTCGCTCTGTTCTGCTCGTCCCTCACCGTGGGCGCGCAGAGTTATGAATGCCCGTGCAGCCGTGAGCATTTTAGTTTCATTTTAAAATTAGCGCCATTTCGGGGGACGTATTACTTTAATTTATTTAACAAAAACACAATGTTGTGTTTTATTGCGAGTGTACACAAATATAAGTAAACACTTTGACGTTTGAATGATGTCCTGTATGAAGAAAATGACGGAGTATGTTTCACTGTTCAATCGCGCTGAGCCACCCAGACCCCCACACACACACTGACACACACACACACACACACACACACACACAAACACACACACACACACACAATAATAAAACATTCAACCTAACATATACAAATTGCACTGCTATGTTGAAATAGTCAGTAGTACAATTTGTATCATTCACAGTAAGCACCGCTCCACTGTGATTTTTCCAAGCACATTTTTGCACAAGTGAAGAGGATGATTTTTTCCGTCGATATTGGAACGTGAGTGAAGTACAAAGCCTGTAATAAAGAATAGTTTAGCATCCAAATACATCGCAAATGTTGCAACATTTAGATTCTAAAGAGAGATTTACGTGAGCCTAACACCACTTACTTTTACTTTTGTTTTAAATTATTTCGTTTTGGCTTTATTATAGTTATTTTTTTATTCGTGTTCTGTTCTGAATATCATTAAATTTAAAGGATTTGTTGTGGAATATTTTGAGTGTATAATCAAATAACACTAAACCGTCACTAGGTGTCGCCAGGCGACCGTCTTAATGAGCGGGTGCTGAAACAGAAAAAAGTCAATATTGCATATAAAATGTAAGTGATTTGACTTGTGTGTGTGTCTGTGTCTGTGTCTGTGTGTGTGTGTGTGTGTGTGTGTATGATTGTGTCTGTTACAGTGATTGTTTAACCCTTGTTAAAGTTTAGGCCTTGTCTTTTTGGATATATATCTTTTTATATAAAAAAAATAGGCATACAACCCATATATTTTAAATGTATTGTTTAGGCCTTGTCTTTTTGGATATATATCTTTTTATATAAAAAAAATAGGCATACAACCCATATATTTTAAATGTATTGTTTGCTTTAAATTACATTAAGATTTGTATGTTTGGTAATTGAACCTGAATGAATTTTAAATGAATGTGCTATATTTCAGAGTTTTCCTTAAAATTTGAACTAACACTAACTTTATTCTCATCTGAATGATAGATTATTTATTTCTGTATAAAATAAAAAAGAGATTTTGGTTGGGTGACAGTTGTAGTTTACAGTTTGACAAAAGCACAATGTTGTGTTTTATTGCGATTGTTCACAAATATAAGTAAACACTTTACAGTTTGAATAATGTCCTGTATGAACAAAAGGAGTATGTTTTTATGTCTACATTGTTCAATCACGTTTCACACACACACACACACACACACACACACACACACACACACACAAACTTTTTTTCTAATCAGATCAGGCAAGTAATATTCTGTCTTGGCACAATTGATTTAACTTTCATAACTTATTTCATGTGTCCATTAAGTCCATGAGACCGTAGGGTGTCTCATTTTTCATTTTAGGTTTCAGAAGGTTGCTCACGCATACTTTGTGGTTGATATGTGCCCTCAATGCACACTTTTGCAGAGCCCACACCAATGCAAGCTTTACAGCACACATCTCAAAGGTCAAAGCGGAGTTACGATATTGCCCGTCATGCACAGTAACCCTAAAGGCACCGGGGTGGCGGTGCCACCGGCTTGTTTATATATATATATATATATATATAAAGGCACCGGGGTGGCGGTGCCACCGGCTTGTTTATATATATATATATATATATATATATATATATAAATATAGCTGCGAGCAGCGATGAAGGGCCAAAGCCGGCGGCACCGCCACTCCGGTGCCTTTAGGTAACTAAAGGCACCGGTGTTGCGGTGCCACCGGCTTGGGCCCGTAATCGCTGCTCGCAGCTATATTTATTATTATTATTATTATTATTTTACTACCTTTTGGGCACTTTTGGGGGCCTTAACGTGCTCGAAAACTCTTGAAACTTTGCACACATCTCAGAACCCGCGGCCATCAGGGCCGGGCTGAAGCTGGTACCCGGGCGTGGCAGGGGGGCTCGACAGCGCCCCCTGGAACGTGGTTTGAACACTTGGTCCATAAATCAAACACGCTTGCATGTAATAATATGAAACTCAGTACACATATAGATCTCATCGGTTCATATATACTTCATGCTCTTACTTTTTACCCCAGCCCAACAGGAAGTCGGCTATTAAGGGTTGTTTGGAAAACACATGCAATGGAATGTGAAATACTCCTCCTAGAGAATTCAAACACACGGCACGAAACTCGGTCAGCATGAAGTCAAGACACTGAGGATGAAAAATTGCCAGGGGATTTTTGATATCTCGAACGGTTTGGCCGTGGCGAGTAAACGAAATTATGGCGAGAAACGTGAAACAGGAAGTGTGTTATAACTACTGCATACATTAACTAATCTTGATGAAACTTCAGCAGTGTGTTCGTTGTAAGAGCCCGATCACATGGATGTGACTATTGTGAGTCAAAGTTATAGCGCCACCAACTGGCAGCAGGAAGTGTGTCACTTTCAAAATGCTTTTAAATCACCCTCTTATTTTTACCCGATTTGCTTCAAACTTCATGTGCATAATGTAGACACACGCCAGATGTAGACCTGTGAAAGGATTATTGATATCTTAGATACTGTTGCCATGGCAATGCATCAAACATTAATATTCCTTTTTCTAAGCTTTTTCATGCTTTTTTATGCTTTCGGGCACTTTTGGGGTTCTTAACGTGCTCGAAAACTCTTGAAACTTTGCACACGGGACAAAACCCGCGGCCATCAGGGCCAGGCTGAAGCTGGTACCCGGGCGTGGCAGGGGGGCTCGACAGCGCCCCCTTGAACGGGTCAGACAATTTGGTCCATATATCCAACACGCTTTACCCTATTTGCTTCAAACTTGATGTGTATAATGTAGACACAAGCCAGATGTAGACCTGTGAAAGGATTGTTGATATCTTAGATGCTGTTGCCGTGACAACGCATCAAACTTTAATATTCTTTTTGGATACTTTTGAGATTCTTAGCGCACTTTTGGGGCCCTTAACATGCTCAAAAACTCTTGAAAGTTTGCACACGGGTCAGAAACCGCGGCCATCAGGGCCGGGCTAAAGCTGGTACCCGGGCGTGGCAGGGGGGCTCGACAGCGCCCCCTGGAACGGGGTCCGAAAACTTGGTCCATAAATCAAACAGGCTTTACCCGATTTGCTTCAAACTTGATGTGTATAATGTAGACACACGCCAGATGTAGACCTGTGAAAGGATTGTTGATATCTTAGATGCTGTTGCCGTGACAACGCATCAAACTTTAATATTCTTTTTGGATACTTTTGAGACTCTCAGCGCACTTTTGGGGCCCTTAACATGCTCAAAAACTCTTGAAACTTTGCACACGGGTCAGAACCCGCGGCCATCAGGGCCGGGCTGAAGCTGGTACCCGGGCGTGGCAGGGGGGCTCGACAGCGCCCCCTGGAACAGGGTCCGAAAACTTGGTCCATAAATCAAACACGCTTGAATGTAATAATATGAAACTCGGTACACATATAGATCTCATCGATTCATATATCCTTTGTACTTTTACTTTTTACCCCAGCCCAACAGGAAGTCGGCTATTATGGTTTGTTTGGAAGCGTATGCCCCTGGAATTCGATATACTCCTCCTAGAGAATTCAACCAATCGCCACGAAACTCGGTCAGCATGAAGTCAAGACACTGAGGATGAAAAGTTGCCAGGGGATTTTTGATATCTCGAACGGTTTGGCCGTGGCGAGGAAACGAATTTATGGCGAATAAAGGAAACAGGAAGTGTGTTATAACTTCTGCATACATTAACTGATCTTGATGAAACTTCAGCAGTGTGTTCGCTGTAAGAGTCCGATCACATGGATGTGACTATTGTGAGTCAAAGTTATAGCGCCACCAACTGGCAGCAGGAAGTGTGTCACTTCCTAAAGGCTTTGAAATCACCCTCTTATTTTTACCCAATTTGCTTCAAACTTTATGTGTATAATGTAGACACACGGCAGATGTAGACCTGAGAAAGGATTATTGATATCTTAGATACTGTTGCCGTGGCAACGCATCAAACTTTATTATTCTTTGTTGATGCTTTTGAGACTCTTAACATACTTGATATTGCATGAAACCCGACAGACACATCACATTTATTAGACAGTAGACATGTGCAGAGTTTCAGAAACGGGCATGGTGAGAGCAATTAGAGAATAATGTTTAAGTTTAAAAACAGCCAGAATGGTTGTTTAGTCAAAAAAATTTTTTTTCCAAATCATACATAGTGTTATACTGCCCTCTTGTGTTCAAAATCAGGTAAAAAGCGAAAGTAAAATAAGGACGTCTGCACAATTCATTAATAATGGTGCAGAGTAGAGTGAGCTTTTTCAATTAATTCCTATGGAAGTAGGAATGAACTAAACAACGTTCGCTCTGTTCTGCTCGTCCCTCACCGTGGGCGCGCAGAGTTATGAATGCCCGTGCAGCCGTGAGAATTTTAGTTTCATTTTAAAATTAGCGCCATTTCGGGGGACGTATTACTTTAATTTATTTAACAAAACACAATGTTGTGTTTTATTGCGAGTGTACACAAATATAAGTAAACACTTTGACGTTTGAATGATGTCCTGTATGAAGAAAATGACGGAGTATGTTTCACTGTTCAATCGCGCTGAGCCACCCAGACCCCCACACACACACTGACACACACACACACACACACAAACACACACACACACACACACACAATAATAAAACATTCAACCTAACATATACAAATTACACTGCTGTGTTGAAATAGTCAGTAGTACAATTTGTATCATTCACAGTAAGCACCGCTCCACTGTGATTTTTCCAAGCACATTTTTGCACAAGTGAAGAGGATGATTTTTTCCGTCGATATTGGAACGTGAGTGAAGTACAAAGCCTGTAATAAAGAATAGTTTAGCATCCAAATACATCGCAAATGTTGCAACATTTAGATTCTAAAGAGAGATTTACGTGAGCCTAACACCACTTACTTTTACTTTTGTTTTAAATTATTTCGTTTTGGCTTTATTATAGTTATTTTTTTATTCGTGTTCTGTTCTGAATATCATTAAATTTAAAGGATTTGTTGTGGAATATTTTGAGTGTATAATCAAATAACACTAAACCGTCACTAGGTGTCGCCAGGCGACCGTCTTAATGAGCGGGTCATTGATTCATTCGTTCAAACGATTCGTTTGAACGACTGAGTCATTCATGAATGAGACAGATGTTTATGGATTGGTCATTGAATCTTTGAGTCAACCAATTTGTTCAAAATGCTGAATCATTCAGTAATGAGAAAACACGTTGCTGTGAGATGCAATGGTTCTGCTGTGATCTTTGTTTAACTATTTTCGCTGCTGAAACAGAAGAACAGTCAATATTGCATCTAAAATGTAAGTGACTTGACACGTGTGTGTGTGTGTGTGTGTGTGTGTGCGTGTGAGTGCGTGCGTGCGTGCGTGTGTGTGTGTGTGTGTGTGTGTGTGTGCAATCAATCCCAGGTAAGAGGCATGAATAATGAGAATTGGACTTCTAGGAGTGAGGTTAATATTCCGGAGACGGTTCCCTCGGATTGTGAAAAGGAGGCGGCGCGGGAGTGGCCAGGCATTGCGCTACTTCTATTTCAAAGTTTAAAACAATGCTAATATCATTTTTTTGAACGATTTCATTACAAATGTTTATTTTATATATTTATAAAATATTATAAAATATAATAACTATGTTTTGTCCTATTAACAAAAGACAGGCAATGTACTATTAACAAATGTTAATAGTTTTTTAAAAGTTAAAATTATACTTTATGCATTTGTTTTGTGTCAGATGATTAACAATATAAATTAAACAAAGCTTAAAACAAACAAAATAATAAAACGAAAACAAAGCTTGAACATTTTATTTAATTGAAAAGCCTTTTTGAAATAAAATGTGTTTTTTTCCCTCTGAAATAGCAAAAGCATCGCACACTTAGCTGTACCTGCTCTAAATAAATAATAGTATTTAAATAAAAATACAAAATCGAAATAAATAAATTATATAAAACAAAATCAAATCAAAGAAAATAAATCTTATTAAAGTTATGCAGGCACACATTTAACAATAATTTTCAAGTGACAAATAAAATCAATCAAAATTCCTTACACATGAAGTTAATCCTGACGATTCCTGAGGCGCCTTTCCTCATGACACTCGCTTTTTTTTTCGAAGATATATTTTCTTTGGTTTGATTTTGTTTTTGTAATAATTTATTTTATTTAGTTCGATTTTGTATTTTTATTGAATTACTATTTTTTATTTAGAGCAGGTACAGCTAGTGTGTGATGCTTTTGCTATTTCAGAGGAAAACAATAATTTTATTTAATTAATAATTTTTGTTTCAGTCCACCATATAATTATGTTGTGTTTGATCTATGGAAAAAAGTTAGTTGTGAAATGGTTGAATATTAACAAAAGTTAATAGTTTTTTACAAGTTAGAATAATACGATATATATATATAAACAAGCCGGTGGCACCGCCACCCCGGTGCCTTTAGGGTTACTGTGCATGACGGGCAATATCGTAACTCCGCTTTGACCTTTGAGAAGATGTGTGCTATAGAGCTTGCATTGGTGTGGGCTCTGCAAAAGTGTGTGTGTGTGTGTGAGGCGTGATTGAACAATGTAGACATATATATATATATATAAAGGCACCGGGGTGGCGGTGCCACCGGCTTGTTTATATATATATATATATATATATATATATGAATCTAGCTGCGAGCAGCGATGAAGGGCCAAAGCCGGCGGCACCGCCACTCCGGTGCCTTTAGGTAACTAAAGGCACCGGGGTTGCGGTGCCACCGGCTTGGGCCCGTAATCGCTGCTCGCAGCTATATTTTATTATTATTATTATTATTATTATTATTTTACTACCTTTTGGGCACTTTTGGGGGCCTTAACGTGCTCGAAAACTCTTGAAACTTTGCACACATCTCAGAACCCGCGGCCATCAGGGCCGGGCTGAAGCTGGTACCCGGGCGTGGCAGGGGGGCTCGACAGCGCCCCCTGGAACGGGGTTTGAACACTTGGTCCATAAATCAAACACGCTTGCATGTAATAATATGAAACTCAGTACACATATAGATCTCATCGGTTCATATATACTTCATGCTCTTACTTTTTACCCCAGCCCAACAGGAAGTCGGCTATTAAGGGTTGTTTGGAAAACACATGCAATGGAATGTGAAATACTCCTCCTAGAGAATTCAAACACACGGCACGAAACTCGGTCAGCATGAAGTCAAGACACTGAGGATGAAAAATTGCCAGGGGATTTTTGATATCTCGAACGGTTTGGCCGTGGCGAGTAAACGAAATTATGGCGAGAAACATGAAACAGGAAGTGTGTTATAACTACTGCATACATTAACTAATCTTGATGAAACTTCAGCAGTGTGTTCGTTGTAAGAGCCCGATCACATGGATGTGACTATTGTGAGTCAAAGTTATAGCGCCACCAACTGGCAGCAGGAAGTGTGTCACTTTCAAAATGCTTTTAAATCACCCTCTTATTTTTACCCGATTTGCTTCAAACTTCATGTGCATAATGTAGACACACGCCAGATGTAGACCTGTGAAAGGATTATTGATATCTTAGATACTGTTGCCATGGCAATGCATCAAACATTAATATTCCTTTTTTTAAGCTTTTTCATGCTTTTTTATGCTTTCGGGCACTTTTGGGGTTCTTAACGTGCTCGAAAACTCTTGAAACTTTGCACACGGGACAAAACCCGCGGCCATCAGGGCCAGGCTGAAGCTGGTACCCGGGCGTGGCAGGGGGGCTCGACAGCGCCCCCTTGAACGGGTCAGACAATTTGGTCCATATATCCAACACGCTTTACCCTATTTGCTTCAAACTTGATGTGTATAATGTAGACACAAGCCAGATGTAGACCTGTGAAAGGATTGTTGATATCTTAGATGCTGTTGCCGTGACAACGCATCAAACTTTAATATTCTTTTTGGATACTTTTGAGATTCTTAGCGCACTTTTGGGGCCCTTAACATGCTCAAAAACTCTTGAAACTTTGCACACGGGTCAGAAACCGCGGCCATCAGGGCCGGGCTGAAGCTGGTACCCGGGCGTGGCAGGGGGGCTCGACAGCGCCCCCTGGAATGGGGTCCGAAAACTTGGTCCATAAATCAAACAGGCTTTACCCGATTTGCTTCAAACTTGATGTGTATAATGTAGACACACGCTAGATTTAGACCTGTGAAAGGATTGTTGATATCTTAGATGCTGTTGCCGTGACAACGCATCAAACTTTAATATTCTTTTTGGATACTTTTGAGACTCTCAGCGCACTTTGGGGGCCCTTAACGTGCTCAAAAACTCTTGAAACTTTGCACACGGGTCAGAACCCGTGGCCATCAGGGCCGGGCTGAAGCTGGTACCCGGGCGTGGCAGGGGGGCTCGACAGCGCCCCCTGGAACGGGGTCCGAAAACTTGGTCCATAAATCAAACACGCTTGAATGTAATAATATGAAACTCGGTACACATATAGATCTCATCGATTCATATATCCTTTGTACTTTTACTTTTTACCCCAGCCCAACAGGAAGTCGGCTATTATGGTTTGTTTGGAAGCGTATGCCCCTGGAATTCGATATACTCCTCCTAGAGAATTCAGCCAATCGCCACGAAACTCGGTCAGCATGAAGTCAAGACATTGAGGATGAAAAGTTGCCAGGGGATTTTTGATATCTCGAACGGTTTGGCCGTGGCGAGGAAACGAATTTATGGCGAATAAAGGAAACAGGAAGTGTGTTATAACTTCTGCATACATTAACTGATCTTGATGAAACTTCAGCAGTGTGTTCGCTGTAAGAGTCCGATCACATGGATGTGACTATTGTGAGTCAAAGTTATAGCGCCACCAACTGGCAGCAGGAAGTGTGTCACTTCCTAAAGGCTTTGAAATCACCCTCTTATTTTTACCCAATTTGCTTCAAACTTTATGTGTATAATGTAGACACATGGCAGATGTAGACCTGAGAAAGGATTATTGATATCTTAGATACTGTTGCCGTGGCAACGCATCAAACTTTATTATTCTTTGTTGATGCTTTTGAGACTCTTAACATACTTGAAATTGCATGAAACCCGACAGACACATCACATTTATTAGACAGTAGACATGTGCAGAGTTTCAGAAACGGGCATGGTGAGAGCAATTAGAGAATAATGTTTAAGTTTAAAAACAGCCAGAATGGTTGTTTAGTCAAAAAAATTTTTTTTCCAAATCATACATAGTGTTATACTGCCCTCTTGTGTTCAAAATCAGGTAAAAAGCGAAAGTAAAATAAGGACGTCTGCACAATTCATTAATAATAGTGCAGAGTAGAGTGAGCTTTTTCAATTAATTCCTATGGAAGTAGGAATGAACTAAACAACGTTCGCTCTGTTCTGCTCGTCCCTCACCGTGGGCGCGCAGAGTTATGAATGCCCGTGCAGCCGTGAGCATTTTAGTTTCATTTTAAAATTAGCGCCATTTCGGGGGACGTATTACTTTAATTTATTTAACAAAAACACAATGTTGTGTTTTATTGCGAGTGTACACAAATATAAGTAAACACTTTGACGTTTGAATGATGTCCTGTATGAAGAAAATGACGGAGTATGTTTCACTGTTCAATCGCGCTGAGCCACCCAGACCCCCACACACACACTGACACACACACACACACACACACACAAACACACACACACACACACACACAATAATAAAACATTCAACCTAACATATACAAATTACACTGCTATGTTGAAATAGTCAGTAGTACAATTTGTATCATTCACAGTAAGCACCGCTCCACTGTGATTTTTCCAAGCACATTTTTGCACAAGTGAAGAGGATGATTTTTTCCGTCGATATTGGAACGTGAGTGAAGTACAAAGCCTGTAATAAAGAATAGTTTAGCATCCAAATACATCGCAAATGTTGCAACATTTAGATTCTAAAGAGAGATTTACGTGAGCCTAACACCACTTACTTTTACTTTTGTTTTAAATTATTTCGTTTTGGCTTTATTATAGTTATTTTTTTATTCGTGTTCTGTTCTGAATATCATTAAATTTAAAGGATTTGTTGTGGAATATTTTGAGTGTATAATCAAATAACACTAAACCGTCACTAGGTGTCGCCAGGCGACCGTCTTAATGAGCGGGTCATTGATTCATTCGTTCAAACGATTCGTTTGAACGACTGAGTCATTCATGAATGAGACAGATGTTTATGGATTGGTCATTGAATCTTTGAGTCAACCAATTTGTTCAAAATGCTGAATCATTCAGTAATGAGAAAACACGTTGCTGTGAGATGCAATGGTTCTGCTGTGATCTTTGTTTAACTATTTTCGCTGCTGAAACAGAAGAACAGTCAATATTGCATCTAAAATGTAAGTGACTTGACACGTGTGTGTGTGTGTGTGTGTGTGTGTGTGTGTGTGTGTGTGTGTGTGTGCGTGTGAGTGCGTGCGTGCGTGCGTGTGTGTGTGTGTGTGTGTGTGTGTGTGTGTGTGTGTGTGTGCAATCAATCCCAGGTAAGAGGCATGAATAATGAGAATTGGACTTCTAGGAGTGAGGTTAATATTCCGGAGACGGTTCCCTCGGATTGTGAAAAGGAGGCGGCGCGGGAGTGGCCAGGCATTGCGCTACTTCTATTTCAAAGTTTAAAACAATGCTAATATCATTTTTTTGAACGATTTCATTACAAATGTTTATTTTATATATTTATAAAATATTATAAAATATAATAACTATGTTTTGTCCTATTAACAAAAGACAGACAATGTACTATTAACAAATGTTAATAGTTTTTTAAAAGTTAAAATGATACTTTATGCATTTGTTTTGTGTCAGATGATTAACAATATAAATTAAACAAAGCTTAAAACAAACAAAATAATAAAACGAAAACAAAGCTTGAACATTTTATTTAATTGAAAAGCCTTTTTGAAATAAAATGTGTTTTTTTCCCTCTGAAATAGCAAAAGCATCGCACACTTAGCTGTACCTGCTCTAAATAAATAATAGTATTTAAATAAAAATACAAAATCGAAATAAATAAATTATATAAAACAAAATCAAATCAAAGAAAATAAATCTTATTAAAGTTATGCAGGCACACATTTAACAATAATTTTCAAGTGACAAATAAAATCAATCAAAATTCCTTACACATGGAGTTAATCCTGACGATTCCTGAGGCGCCTTTCCTCATGACACTCGCTTTTTTTTTCGAAGATATATTTTCTTTGGTTTGATTTTGTTTTTGTAATAATTTATTTTATTTAGTTCGATTTTGTATTTTTATTGAATTACTATTTTTTATTTAGAGCAGGTACAGCTAGTGTGTGATGCTTTTGCTATTTCAGAGGAAAACAATAATTTTATTTAATTAATAATTTTTGTTTCAGTCCACCATATAATTATGTTGTGTTTGATCTATGGAAAAAAGTTAGTTGTGAAATGGTTGAATATTAACAAAAGTTAATAGTTTTTTACAAGTTAGAATAATACGATATATATATATAAACAAGCCGGTGGCACCGCCACCCCGGTGCCTTTAGGGTTACTGTGCATGACGGGCAATATCGTAACTCCGCTTTGACCTTTGAGAAGATGTGTGCTATAGAGCTTGCATTGGTGTGGGCTCTGCAAAAGTGTGTGTGTGTGTGTGAGGCGTGATTGAACAATGTAGACATATATATATATAAAGGCACCGGGGTGGCGGTGCCACCGGCTTGTATATATATATATATATATATATATATATATATGAATATAGCTGCGAGCAGCGATGAAGGGCCAAAGCCGGCGGCACCGCCACTCCGGTGCCTTTAGGTAACTAAAGGCACCGGGGTTGCGGTGCCACCGGCTTGGGCCCGTAATCGCTGCTCGCAGCTATATTTTATTATTATTATTATTAGGGCCCAAGCCTTGAAAAGGCGAAGGCCCTATTGTTTTCCTAAGGATTATTAGGGCCCAAGCCTTGAAAAGGCGAAGGCCCTATTGTTTTCCTAAGGATTATTATTTATTATTATTATTATTATTATTATTATTATTATTATTTTACTACCTTTTGGGCACTTTTGGGGGCCTTAACGTGCTCGAAAACTCTTGAAACTTTGCACACATCTCAGAACCCGCGGCCATCAGGGCCGGGCTGAAGCTGGTACCCGGGCGTGGCAGGGGGGCTCGACAGCGCCCCCTGGAACGGGGTTTGAACACTTGGTCCATAAATCAAACACGCTTGCATGTAATAATATGAAACTCAGTACACATATAGATCTCATCGGTTCATATATACTTCATGCTCTTACTTTTTACCCCAGCCCAACAGGAAGTCGGCTATTAAGGGTTGTTTGGAAAACACATGCAATGGAATGTGAAATACTCCTCCTAGAGAATTCAAACACACGGCACGAAACTCGGTCAGCATGAAGTCAAGACACTGAGGATGAAAAATTGCCAGGGGATTTTTGATATCTCGAACGGTTTGGCCGTGGCGAGTAAACGAAATTATGGCGAGAAACGTGAAACAGGAAGTGTGTTATAACTATTGCATACATTAACTAATCTTGATGAAACTTCAGCAGTGTGTTCGTTGTAAGAGCCCGATCACATGGATGTGACTATTGTGAGTCAAAGTTATAGCGCCACCAACTGGCAGCAGGAAGTGTGTCACTTTCAAAATGCTTTTAAATCACCCTCTTATTTTTACCCGATTTGCTTCAAACTTCATGTGCATAATGTAGACACACGCCAGATGTAGACCTGTGAAAGGATTATTGATATCTTAGATACTGTTGCCATGGCAATGCATCAAACATTAATATTCCTTTTTTTAAGCTTTTTCATGCTTTTTTATGCTTTCGGGCACTTTTGGGGTTCTTAACGTGCTCGAAAACTCTTGAAACTTTGCACACGGGACAAAACCCGCGGCCATCAGGGCCAGGCTGAAGCTGGTACCCGGGCGTGGCAGGGGGGCTCGACAGCGCCCCCTTGAACGGGTCAGACAATTTGGTCCATATATCCAACACGCTTTACCCTATTTGCTTCAAACTTGATGTGTATAATGTAGACACAAGCCAGATGTAGACCTGTGAAAGGATTGTTGATATCTTAGATGCTGTTGCCGTGACAACGCATCAAACTTTAATATTCTTTTTGGATACTTTTGAGATTCTTAGCGCACTTTTGGGGCCCTTAACATGCTCAAAAACTCTTGAAACTTTGCACACGGGTCAGAAACCGCGGCCATCAGGGCCGGGCTGAAGCTGGTACCCGGGCGTGGCAGGGGGGCTCGACAGCGCCCCCTGGAACGGGGTCCGAAAACTTGGTCCATAAATCAAACAGGCTTTACCCGATTTGCTTCAAACTTGATGTGTATAATGTAGACACACGCCAGATGTAGACCTGTGAAAGGATTGTTGATATCTTAGATGCTGTTGCCGTGACAACGCATCAAACTTTAATATTCTTTTTGGATACTTTTGAGATTCTTAGCGCACTTTTGGGGCCCTTAACATGCTCAAAAACTCTTGAAACTTTGCACACGGGTCAGAACCCGCGGCCATCAGGGCCGGGCTGAAGCTGGTACCCGGGCGTGGCAGGGGGGCTCGACAGCGCCCCCTGGAACAGGGTCCGAAAACTTGGTCCATAAATCAAACACGCTTGAATGTAATAATATGAAACTCGGTACACATATAGATCTCATCGATTCATATATCCTTTGTACTTTTACTTTTTACCCCAGCCCAACAGGAAGTCGGCTATTATGGTTTGTTTGGAAGCGTATGCCCCTGGAATTCGATATACTCCTCCTAGAGAATTCAACCAATCGCCACGAAACTCGGTCAGCATGAAGTCAAGACATTGAGGATGAAAAGTTGCCAGGGGATTTTTGATATCTCGAACGGTTTGGCCGTGGCGAGGAAACGAATTTATGGCGAATAAAGGAAACAGGAAGTGTGTTATAACTTCTGCATACATTAACTGATCTTGATGAAACTTCAGCAGTGTGTTCGCTGTAAGAGTCCGATCACATGGATGTGACTATTGTGAGTCAAAGTTATAGCGCCACCAACTGGCAGCAGGAAGTGTGTCACTTCCTAAAGGCTTTGAAATCACCCTCTTATTTTTACCCAATTTGCTTCAAACTTTATGTGTATAATGTAGACACACGGCAGATGTAGACCTGAGAAAGGATTATTGATATCTTAGATACTGTTGCCGTGGCAACGCATCAAACTTTATTATTCTTTGTTGATGCTTTTGAGACTCTTAACATACTTGAATTTGCATGAAACCCGACAGACACATCACATTTATTAGACAGTAGACATGTGCAGAGTTTCAGAAACGGGCATGGTGAGAGCAATTAGAGAATAATGTTTAAGTTTAAAAACAGCCAGAATGGTTGTTTAGTCAAAAAAATTTTTTTTCCAAATCATACATAGTGTTATACTGCCCTCTTGTGTTCAAAATCAGGTAAAATGCGAAAGTAAAATAAGGACGTCTGCATAATTCATTAATAATGGTGCAGAGTAGAGTGAGCTTTTTCAATTAATTCCTATGGAAGTAGGAATGAACTAAACAACGTTCGCTCTGTTCTGCTCGTCCCTCACCGTGGGCGCGCAGAGTTATGAATGCCCGTGCAGCCGTGAGCATTTTAGTTTCATTTTAAAATTAGCGCCATTTCGGGGGACGTATTACTTTAATTTATTTAACAAAAACACAATGTTGTGTTTTATTGCGAGTGTACACAAATATAAGTAAACACTTTGACGTTTGAATGATGTCCTGTATGAAGAAAATGACGGAGTATGTTTCACTGTTCAATCGCGCTGAGCCACCCAGACCCCCACACACACACTGACACACACACACACACACACACACACACACAAACACACACACACACACACACACAATAATAAAACATTCAACCTAACATATACAAATTACACTGCTATGTTGAAATAGTCAGTAGTACAATTTGTATCATTCACAGTAAGCACCGCTCCACTGTGATTTTTCCAAGCACATTTTTGCACAAGTGAAGAGGATGATTTTTTCCGTCGATATTGGAACGTGAGTGAAGTACAAAGCCTGTAATAAAGAATAGTTTAGCATCCAAATACATCGCAAATGTTGCAACATTTAGATTCTAAAGAGAGATTTACGTGAGCCTAACACCACTTACTTTTACTTTTGTTTTAAATTATTTCGTTTTGGCTTTATTATAGTTATTTTTTTATTCGTGTTCTGTTCTGAATATCATTAAATTTAAAGGATTTGTTGTGGAATATTTTGAGTGTATAATCAAATAACACTAAACCGTCACTAGGTGTCGCCAGGCGACCGTCTTAATGAGCGGGTCATTGATTCATTCGTTCAAACGATTCGTTTGAACGACTGAGTCATTCATGAATGAGACAGATGTTTATGGATCGGTCATTGAATCTTTGAGTCAACCAATTTGTTCAAAATGCTGAATCATTCAGTAATGAGAAAACACGTTGCTGTGAGATGCAATGGTTCTGCTGTGATCTTTGTTTAACTATTTTCGCTGCTGAAACAGAAGAACAGTCAATATTGCATCTAAAATGTAAGTGACTTGACACGTGTGTGTGTGTGTGTGTGTGTGTGTGTGTGTGTGTGTGTGTGTGTGTGCGTGTGAGTGCGTGCGTGCGTGCGTGTGTGTGTGTGTGTGTGTGTGTGTGTGTGTGTGTGTGTGCAATCAATCCCAGGTAAGAGGCATGAATAATGAGAATTGGACTTCTAGGAGTGAGGTTAATATTCCGGAGACGGTTCCCTCGGATTGTGAAAAGGAGGCGGCGCGGGAGTGGCCAGGCATTGCGCTACTTCTATTTCAAAGTTTAGAACAATGCTAATATCATTTTTTTGAACGATTTCATTACAAATGTTTATTTTATATATTTATAAAATATTATAAAATATAATAACTATGTTTTGTCCTATTAACAAAAGACAGGCAATGTACTATTAACAAATGTTAATAGTTTTTTAAAAGTTAAAATGATACTTTATGCATTTGTTTTGTGTCAGATGATTAACAATATAAATTAAACAAAGCTTAAAACAAACAAAATAATAAAACGAAAACAAAGCTTGAACATTTTATTTAATTGAAAAGCCTTTTTGAAATAAAATGTGTTTTTTTCCCTCTGAAATAGCAAAAGCATCGCACACTTAGCTGTACCTGCTCTAAATAAATAATAGTATTTAAATAAAAATACAAAATCGAAATAAATAAATTATATAAAACAAAATCAAATCAAAGAAAATAAATCTTATTAAAGTTATGCAGGCACACATTTAACAATAATTTTCAAGTGACAAATAAAATCAATCAAAATTCCTTACACATGGAGTTAATCCTGACGATTCCTGAGGCGCCTTTCCTCATGACACTCTCTTTTTTTTTCGAAGATATATTTTCTTTGGTTTGATTTTGTTTTTGTAATAATTTATTTTATTTAGTTCGATTTTGTATTTTTATTGAATTACTATTTTTTATTTAGAGCAGGTACAGCTAGTGTGTGATGCTTTTGCTATTTCAGAGGAAAACAATAATTTTATTTAATTAATAATTTTTGTTTCAGTCCACCATATAATTATGTTGTGTTTGATCTATGGAAAAAAGTTAGTTGTGAAATGGTTGAATATTAACAAAAGTTAATAGTTTTTTACAAGTTAGAATAATACGATATATATATATAAACAAGCCGGTGGCACCGCCACCCCGGTGCCTTTAGGGTTACTGTGCATGACGGGCAATATCGTAACTCCGCTTTGACCTTTGAGAAGATGTGTGCTATAGAGCTTGCATTGGTGTGGGCTCTGCAAAAGTGTGTGTGTGTGTGTGAGGCGTGATTGAACAATGTAGACATATATATATATATATAAAGGCACCGGGGTGGCGGTGCCACCGGCTTGTTTATATATATATATATATATATATATATATATATATATATATGAATATAGCTGCGAGCAGCGATGAAGGGCCAAAGCCGGCGGCACCGCCACTCCGGTGCCTTTAGGTAACTAAAGGCACCAGGGTTGCGGTGCCACCGGCTTGGGCCCGTAATCGCTGCTCGCAGCTATATTTATTTATTATTATTATTATTATTTTACTACCTTTTGGGCACTTTTGGGGGCCTTAACGTGCTCGAAAACTCTTGAAACTTTGCACACATCTCAGAACCCGCGGCCATCAGGGCCGGGCTGAAGCTGGTACCCGGGCGTGGCAGGGGGGCTCGACAGCGCCCCCTGGAACGGGGTTTGAACACTTGGTCCATAAATCAAACACGCTTGCATGTAATAATATGAAACTCAGTACACATATAGATCTCATCGGTTCATATATACTTCATGCTCTTACTTTTTACCCCAGCCCAACAGGAAGTCGGCTATTAAGGGTTGTTTGGAAAACACATGCAATGGAATGTGAAATACTCCTCCTAGAGAATTCAAACACACGGCACGAAACTCGGTCAGCATGAAGTCAAGACACTGAGGATGAAAAATTGCCAGGGGATTTTTGATATCTCGAACGGTTTGGCCGTGGCGAGTAAACGAAATTATGGCGAGAAACGTGAAACAGGAAGTGTGTTATAACTACTGCATACATTAACTAATCTTGATGAAACTTCAGCAGTGTGTTCGTTGTAAGAGCCCGATCACATGGATGTGACTATTGTGAGTCAAAGTTATAGCGCCACCAACTGGCAGCAGGAAGTGTGTCACTTTCAAAATGCTTTTAAATCACCCTCTTATTTTTACCCGATTTGCTTCAAACTTCATGTGCATAATGTAGACACACGCCAGATGTAGACCTGTGAAAGGATTATTGATATCTTAGATACTGTTGCCATGGCAATGCATCAAACATTAATATTCCTTTTTTTAAGCTTTTTCATGCTTTTTTATGCTTTCGGGCACTTTTGGGGTTCTTAACGTGCTCGAAAACTCTTGAAACTTTGCACACGGGACAAAACCCGCGGCCATCAGGGCCAGGCTGAAGCTGGTACCCGGGCGTGGCAGGGGGGCTCGACAGCGCCCCCTTGAACGGGTCAGACAATTTGGTCCATATATCCAACACGCTTTACCCTATTTGCTTCAAACTTGATGTGTATAATGTAGACACAAGCCAGATGTAGACCTGTGAAAGGATTGTTGATATCTTAGATGCTGTTGCCGTGACAACGCATCAAACTTTAATATTCTTTTTGGATACTTTTGAGATTCTTAGCGCACTTTTGGGGCCCTTAACATGCTCAAAAACTCTTGAAACTTTGCACACGGGTCAGAAACCGCGGCCATCAGGGCCGGTCTGAAGCTGGTACCCGGGCGTGGCAGGGGGGCTCGACAGCGCCCCCTGGAACGGGGTCCGAAAACTTGGTCCATAAATCAAACAGGCTTTACCCGATTTGCTTCAAACTTGATGTGTATAATGTAGACACACGCCAGATGTAGACCTGTGAAAGGATTGTTGATATCTTAGATGCTGTTGCCGTGACAACGCATCAAACTTTAATATTCTTTTTGGATACTTTTGAGACTCTCAGCGCACTTTTGGGGCCCTTAACATGCTCAAAAACTCTTGAAACTTTGCACACGGGTCAGAACCCGCGGCCATCAGGGCCGGGCTGAAGCTGGTACCCGGGCGTGGCAGGGGGGCTCGACAGCGCCCCCTGGAACAGGGTCCGAAAACTTGGTCCATAAATCAAACACGCTTGAATGTAATAATATGAAACTCGGTACACATATAGATCTCATCGATTCATATATCCTTTGTACTTTTACTTTTTACCCCAGCCCAACAGGAAGTCGGCTATTATGGTTTGTTTGGAAGCGTATGCCCCTGGAATTCGATATACTCCTCCTAGAGAATTCAACCAATCGCCACGAAACTCGGTCAGCATGAAGTCAAGACATTGAGGATGAAAAGTTGCCAGGGGATTTTTGATATCTCGAACGGTTTGGCCGTGGCGAGGAAACGAATTTATGGCGAATAAAGGAAACAGGAAGTGTGTTATAACTTCTGCATACATTAACTGATCTTGATGAAACTTCAGCAGTGTGTTCGCTGTAAGAGTCCGATCACATGGATGTGACTATTGTGAGTCAAAGTTATAGCGCCACCAACTGGCAGCAGGAAGTGTGTCACTTCCTAAAGGCTTTGAAATCACCCTCTTATTTTTACCCAATTTGCTTCAAACTTTATGTGTATAATGTAGACACACGGCAGATGTAGACCTGAGAAAGGATTATTGATATCTTAGATACTGTTGCCGTGGCAACGCATCAAACTTTATTATTCTTTGTTGATGCTTTTGAGACTCTTAACATACTTGAAATTGCATGAAACCCGACAGACACATCACATTTATTAGACAGTAGACATGTGCAGAGTTTCAGAAACGGGCATGGTGAGAGCAATTAGAGAATAATGTTTAAGTTTAAAAACAGCCAGAATGGTTGTTTAGTCAAAAAATTTTTTTTTCCAAATCATACATAGTGTTATACTGCCCTCTTGTGTTCAAAATCAGGTAAAAAGCTAAAGTAAAATAAGGACGTCTGCACAATTCATTAATAATGGTGCAGAGTAGAGTGAGCTTTTTCAATTAATTCCTATGGAAGTAGGAATGAACTAAACAACGTTCGCTCTGTTCTGCTCGTCCCTCACCGTGGGCGCGCAGAGTAATGAATGCCCGTGCAGCCGTGAGCATTTTAGTTTCATTTTAAAATTAGCGCCATTTCGGGGGACGTATTACTTTAATTTATTTAACAAAAACACAATGTTGTGTTTTATTGCGAGTGTACACAAATATAAGTAAACACTTTGACGTTTGAATGATGTCCTGTATGAAGAAAATGACGGAGTATGTTTCACTGTTCAATCGCGCTGAGCCACCCAGACCCCCACACACACACTGACACACACACACACACACACACAAACACACACACACACACACACACACACACACACAATAATAAAACATTCAACCTAACATATACAAATTACACTGCTATGTTGAAATAGTCAGTAGTACAATTTGTATCATTCACAGTAAGCACCGCTCCACTGTGATTTTTCCAAGCACATTTTTGCACAAGTGAAGAGGATGATTTTTTCCGTCGATATTGGAACGTGAGTGAAGTACAAAGCCTGTAATAAAGAATAGTTTAGCATCCAAATACATCGCAAATGTTGCAACATTTAGATTCTAAAGAGAGATTTACGTGAGCCTAACACCACTTACTTTTACTTTTGTTTTAAATTATTTCGTTTTGGCTTTATTATAGTTATTTTTTTATTCGTGTTCTGTTCTGAATATCATTAAATTTAAAGGATTTGTTGTGGAATATTTTGAGTGTATAATCAAATAACACTAAACCGTCACTAGGTGTCGCCAGGCGACCGTCTTAATGAGCGGGTCATTGATTCATTCGTTCAAACGATTCGTTTGAACGACTGAGTCATTCATGAATGAGACAGATGTTTATGGATTGGTCATTGAATCTTTGAGTCAACCAATTTGTTCAAAATGCTGAATCATTCAGTAATGAGAAAACACGTTGCTGTGAGATGCAATGGTTCTGCTGTGATCTTTGTTTAACTATTTTCGCTGCTGAAACAGAAGAACAGTCAATATTGCATCTAAAATGTAAGTGACTTGACACGTGTGTGTGTGTGTGTGTGTGTGTGTGTGTGTGTGTGTGTGTGTGTGTGTGTGTGTGTGTGTGTGTGCGTGTGAGTGCGTGCGTGCGTGCGTGTGTGTGTGTGTGTGTGTGTGTGTGTGTGCAATCAATCCCAGGTAAGAGGCATGAATAATGAGAATTGGACTTCTAGGAGTGAGGTTAATATTCCGGAGACGGTTCCCTCGGATTGTGAAAAGGAGGCGGCGCGGGAGTGGCCAGGCATTGCGCTACTTCTATTTCAAAGTTTAAAACAATGCTAATATCATTTTTTTGAACGATTTCATTACAAATGTTTATTTTATATATTTATAAAATATTATAAAATATAATAACTATGTTTTGTCCTATTAACAAAAGACAGGCAATGTACTATTAACAAATGTTAATAGTTTTTTAAAAGTTAAAATGATACTTTATGCATTTGTTTTGTGTCAGATGATTAACAATATAAATTAAACAAAGCTTAAAACAAACAAAATAATAAAACGAAAACAAAGCTTGAACATTTTATTTAATTGAAAAGCCTTTTTGAAATAAAATGTGTTTTTTTCCCTCTGAAATAGCAAAAGCATCGCACACTTAGCTGTACCTGCTCTAAATAAATAATAGTATTTAAATAAAAATACAAAATCGAAATAAATAAATTATATAAAACAAAATCAAATCAAAGAAAATAAATCTTATTAAAGTTATGCAGGCACACATTTAACAATAATTTTCAAGTGACAAATAAAATCAATCAAAATTCCTTACACATGGAGTTAATCCTGACGATTCCTGAGGCGCCTTTCCTCATGACACTCGCTTTTTTTTTCGAAGATATATTTTCTTTGGTTTGATTTTGTTTTTGTAATAATTTAATTTATTTAGTTCGATTTTGTATTTTTATTGAATTACTATTTTTTATTTAGAGCAGGTACAGCTAGTGTGTGATGCTTTTGCTATTTCAGAGGAAAACAATAATTTTATTTAATTAATAATTTTTGTTTCAGTCCACCATATAATTATGTTGTGTTTGATCTATGGAAAAAAGTTAGTTGTGAAATGGTTGAATATTAACAAAAGTTAATAGCTTTTTACAAGTTAGAATAATACGATATATATATATAAACAAGCCGGTGGCACCGCCACCCCGGTGCCTTTAGGGTTACTGTGCATGACGGGCAATATCGTAACTCCGCTTTGACCTTTGAGAAGATGTGTGCTATAGAGCTTGCATTGGTGTGGGCTCTGCAAAAGTGTGTGTGTGTGTGTGAGGCGTGATTGAACAATGTAGACATATATATATATATATAAAGGCACCGGGGTGGCGGTGCCACCGGCTTGTTTATATATATATATATATATATATATATATATGAATATAGCTGCGAGCAGCGATGAAGGGCCAAAGCCGGCGGCACCGCCACTCCGGTGCCTTTAGGTAACTAAAGGCACCGGGGTTGCGGTGCCACCGGCTTGGGCCCGTAATCGCTGCTCGCAGCTATATTCATATATATATATATATATATATATATATATATATAATTTATTATTATTATTATTAGGGCCCAAGCCTTGAAAAGGCGAAGGCCCTATTGTTTTCCTAAGGATTATTATTTATTATTATTAGGGCCCAAGCCTTGAAAAGGCGAAGGCCCTATTGTTTTCCTAAGGATTATTATTTATTATTATTATTATTATTATTATTATTATTATTATTTTACTACCTTTTGGGCACTTTTGGGGGCCTTAACGTGCTCGAAAACTCTTGAAACTTTGCACACATCTCAGAACCCGCGGCCATCAGGGCCGGGCTGAAGCTGGTACCCGGGCGTGGCAGGGGGGCTCGACAGCGCCCCCTGGAACGTGGTTTGAACACTTGGTCCATAAATCAAACACGCTTGCATGTAATAATATGAAACTCAGTACACATATAGATCTCATCGGTTCATATATACTTCATGCTCTTACTTTTTACCCCAGCCCAACAGGAAGTCGGCTATTAAGGGTTGTTTGGAAAACACATGCAATGGAATGTGAAATACTCCTCCTAGAGAATTCAAACACACGGCACGAAACTCGGTCAGCATGAAGTCAAGACACTGAGGATGAAAAATTGCCAGGGGATTTTTGATATCTCGAACGGTTTGGCCGTGGCGAGTAAACGAAATTATGGCGAGAAACGTGAAACAGGAAGTGTGTTATAACTACTGCATACATTAACTAATCTTGATGAAACTTCAGCAGTGTGTTCGTTGTAAGAGCCCGATCACATGGATGTGACTATTGTGAGTCAAAGTTATAGCGCCACCAACTGGCAGCAGGAAGTGTGTCACTTTCAAAATGCTTTTAAATCACCCTCTTATTTTTACCCGATTTGCTTCAAACTTCATGTGCATAATGTAGACACACGCCAGATGTAGACCTGTGAAAGGATTATTGATATCTTAGATACTGTTGCCATGGCAATGCATCAAACATTAATATTCCTTTTTTTAAGCTTTTTCATGCTTTTTTATGCTTTCGGGCACTTTTGGGGTTCTTAACGTGCTCGAAAACTCTTGAAACTTTGCACACGGGACAAAACCCGCGGCCATCAGGGCCAGGCTGAAGCTGGTACCCGGGCGTGGCAGGGGGGCTCGACAGCGCCCCCTTGAACGGGTCAGACAATTTGGTCCATATATCCAACACGCTTTACCCTATTTGCTTCAAACTTGATGTGTATAATGTAGACACAAGCCAGATGTAGACCTGTGAAAGGATTGTTGATATCTTAGATGCTGTTGCCGTGACAACGCATCAAACTTTAATATTCTTTTTGGATACTTTTGAGATTCTTAGCGCACTTTTGGGGCCCTTAACATGCTCAAAAACTCTTGAAACTTTGCACACGGGTCAGAAACCGCGGCCATCAGGGCCGGGCTGAAGCTGGTACCCGGGCGTGGCAGGGGGGCTCGACAGCGCCCCCTGGAACGGGGTCCGAAAACTTGGTCCATAAATCAAACAGGCTTTACCCGATTTGCTTCAAACTTGATGTGTATAATGTAGACACACGCCAGATGTAGACCTGTGAAAGGATTGTTGATATCTTAGATGCTGTTGCCGTGACAACGCATCAAACTTTAATATTCTTTTTGGATACTTTTGAGACTCTCAGCGCACTTTTGGGGCCCTTAACATGCTCAAAAACTCTTGAAACTTTGCACACGGGTCAGAACCCGCGGCCATCAGGGCCGGGCTGAAGCTGGTACCCGGGCGTAGCAGGGGGGCTCGACAGCGCCCCCTGGAACAGGGTCCGAAAACTTGGTCCATAAATCAAAAACGCTTGAATGTAATAATATGAAACTCGGTACACATATAGATCTCATCGATTCATATATCCTTTGTACTTTTACTTTTTACCCCAGCCCAACAGGAAGTCGGCTATTATGGTTTGTTTGGAAGCGTATGCCCCTGGAATTCGATATACTCCTCCTAGAGAATTCAACCAATCGCCACGAAACTCGGTCAGCATGAAGTCAAGACATTGAGGATGAAAAGTTGCCAGGGGATTTTTGATATCTCGAACGGTTTGGCCGTGGCGAGGAAACGAATTTATGGCGAATAAAGGAAACAGGAAGTGTGTTATAACTTCTGCATACATTAACTGATCTTGATGAAACTTCAGCAGTGTGTTCGCTGTAAGAGTCCGATCACATGGATGTGACTATTGTGAGTCAAAGTTATAGCGCCACCAACTGGCAGCAGGAAGTGTGTCACTTCCTAAAGGCTTTGAAATCACCCTCTTATTTTTACCCAATTTGCTTCAAACTTTATGTGTATAATGTAGACACACGGCAGATGTAGACCTGAGAAAGGATTATTGATATCTTAGATACTGTTGCCGTGGCAACGCATCAAACTTTATTATTCTTTGTTGATGCTTTTGAGACTCTTAACATACTTGAAATTGCATGAAACCCGACAGACACATCACATTTATTAGACAGTAGACATGTGCAGAGTTTCAGAAACGGGCATGGTGAGAGCAATTAGAGAATAATGTTTAAGTTTAAAAACAGCCAGAATGGTTGTTTAGTCAAAAAAATTTTTTTTCCAAATCATACATAGTGTTATACTGCCCTCTTGTGTTCAAAATCAGGTAAAAAGCGAAAGTAAAATAAGGACGTCTGCACAATTCATTAATAATGGTGCAGAGTAGAGTGAGCTTTTTCAATTAATTCCTATGGAAGTAGGAATGAACTAAACAACGTTCGCTCTGTTCTGCTCGTCCCTCACCGTGGGCGCGCAGAGTTATGAATGCCCGTGCAGCCGTGAGCATTTTAGTTTCATTTTAAAATTAGCGCCATTTCGGGGGACGTATTACTTTAATTTATTTAACAAAAACACAATGTTGTGTTTTATTGCGAGTGTACACAAATATAAGTAAACACTTTGACGTTTGAATGATGTCCTGTATGAAGAAAATGACGGAGTATGTTTCACTGTTCAATCGCGCTGAGCCACCCAGACCCCCACACACACACTGACACACACACACACACACACACACACACACACACACACACACACACACACAAACACACACACACACACACACACACACACACACACACACACACAATAATAAAACATTCAACCTAACATATACAAATTACACTGCTATGTTGAAATAGTCAGTAGTACAATTTGTATCATTCACAGTAAGCACCGCTCCACTGTGATTTTTCCAAGCACATTTTTGCACAAGTGAAGAGGATGATTTTTTCCGTCGATATTGGAACGTGAGTGAAGTACAAAGCCTGTAATAAAGAATAGTTTAGCATCCAAATACATCGCAAATGTTGCAACATTTAGATTCTAAAGAGAGATTTACGTGAGCCTAACACCACTTACTTTTACTTTTGTTTTAAATTATTTCGTTTTGGCTTTATTATAGTTATTTTTTTATTCGTGTTCTGTTCTGAATATCATTAAATTTAAAGGATTTGTTGTGGAATATTTTGAGTGTATAATCAAATAACACTAAACCGTCACTAGGTGTCGCCAGGCGACCGTCTTAATGAGCGGGTCATTGATTCATTCGTTCAAACGATTCGTTTGAACGACTGAGTCATTCATGAATGAGACAGATGTTTATGGATTTGTCATTGAATCTTTGAGTCAACCAATTTGTTCAAAATGCTGCAATCATTCGGTAATGAGAAAACACGTTGCTGTGAGATGCAATGGTTCTGCTGTGATCTTTGTTTAACTATTTTCGCTGCTGAAACAGAAGAACAGTCAATATTGCATCTAAAATGTAAGTGACTTGACACGTGTGTGTGTGTGTGTGCGTGTGAGTGCGTGCGTGCGTGCGTGTGTGTGTGTGTGTGTGTGTGTGTGTGTGTGTGTGTGCAATCAATCCCAGGTAAGAGGCATGAATAATGAGAATTGGACTTCTAGGAGTGAGGTTAATATTCCGGAGACGGTTCCCTCGGATTGTGAAAAGGAGGCGGCGCGGGAGTGACCAGGCATTGCGCTACTTCTATTTCAAAGTTTAAAACAATGCTAATATCATTTTTTTGAACGATTTCATTACAAATGTTTATTTTATATATTTATAAAATATTATAAAATATAATAACTATGTTTTGTCCTATTAACAAAAGACAGGCAATGTACTATTAACAAATGTTAATAGTTTTTTAAAAGTTAAAATGATACTTTATGCATTTGTTTTGTGTCAGATGATTAACAATATAAATTAAACAAAGCTTAAAACAAACAAAATAATAAAACGAAAACAAAGCTTGAACATTTTATTTAATTGAAAAGCCTTTTTGAAATAAAATGTGTTTTTTTCCCTCTGAAATAGCAAAAGCATCGCACACTTAGCTGTACCTGCTCTAAATAAATAATAGTATTTAAATAAAAATACAAAATCGAAATAAATAAATTATATAAAACAAATCAAATCAAAGAAAATAAATCTTATTAAAGTTATGCAGGCACACATTTAACAATAATTTTCAAGTGACAAATAAAATCAATCAAAATTCCTTACACATGGAGTTAATCCTGACGATTCCTGAGGCGCCTTTCCTCATGACACTCGCTTTTTTTTTCGAAGATATATTTTCTTTGGTTTGATTTTGTTTTTGTAATAATTTATTTTATTTAGTTCGATTTTGTATTTTTATTGAATTACTATTTTTTATTTAGAGCAGGTACAGCTAGTGTGTGATGCTTTTGCTATTTCAGAGGAAAACAATAATTTTATTTAATTAATAATTTTTGTTTCAGTCCACCATATAATTATGTTGTGTTTGATCTATGGAAAAAAGTTAGTTGTGAAATGGTTGAATATTAACAAAAGTTAATAGTTTTTTACAAGTTAGAATAATACGATATATATATATAAACAAGCCGGTGGCACCGCCACCCCGGTGCCTTTAGGGTTACTGTGCATGACGGGCAATATCGTAACTCCGCTTTGACCTTTGAGAAGATGTGTGCTATAGAGCTTGCATTGGTGTGGGCTCTGCAAAAGTGTGTGTGTGTGTGTGAGGCGTGATTGAACAATGTAGACATATATATATATATATAAAGGCACCGGGGTGGCGGTGCCACCGGCTTGTTTATATATATATATATATATATATATATATATATATATATATATATGAATATAGCTGCGAGCAGCGATGAAGGGCCAAAGCCGGCGGCACCGCCACTCCGGTGCCTTTAGGTAACTAAAGGCACCGGGGTTGCGGTGCCACCGGCTTGGGCCCGTAATCGCTGCTCGCAGCTATATTTATTATTATTATTATTATTATTATTATTATTTTACTACCTTTTGGGCACTTTTGGGGGCCTTAACGTGCTCGAAAACTCTTGAAACTTTGCACACATCTCAGAACCCGCGGCCATCAGGGCCGGGCTGAAGCTGGTACCCGGGCGTGGCAGGGGGGCTCGACAGCGCCCCCTGGAACGTGGTTTGAACACTTGGTCCATAAATCAAACACGCTTGCATGTAATAATATGAAACTCAGTACACATATAGATCTCATCGGTTCATATATACTTCATGCTCTTACTTTTTACCCCAGCCCAACAGGAAGTCGGCTATTAAGGGTTGTTTGGAAAACACATGCAATGGAATGTGAAATACTCCTCCTAGAGAATTCAAACACACGGCACGAAACTCGGTCAGCATGAAGTCAAGACACTGAGGATGAAAAATTGCCAGGGGATTTTTGATATCTCGAACGGTTTGGCCGTGGCGAGTAAACGAAATTATGGCGAGAAACGTGAAACAGGAAGTGTGTTATAACTACTGCATACATTAACTGATCTTGATGAAACTTCAGCAGTGTGATCGCTGTAAGAGCCCGATCACATGGATGTGACTATTGTGAGTCAAAGTTATAGCGCCACCAACTGGCAGCAGGAAGTGTGTCACTTTCAAAATGCTTTTAAATCACCCTCTTATTTTTACCCGATTTGCTTCAAACTTCATGTGCATAATGTAGACACACGCCAGATGTAGACCTGTGAAAGGATTATTGATATCTTAGATACTGTTGCCATGGCAATGCATCAAACATTAATATTCCTTTTTTTAAGCTTTTTCATGCTTTTTTATGCTTTCGGGCACTTTTGGGGTTCTTAACGTGCTCGAAAACTCTTGAAACTTTGCACACGGGACAAAACCCGCGGCCATCAGGGCCAGGCTGAAGCTGGTACCCGGGCGTGGCAGGGGGGCTCGACAGCGCCCCCTTGAACGGGTCAGACAATTTGGTCCATATATCCAACACGCTTTACCCTATTTGCTTCAAACTTGATGTGTATAATGTAGACACAAGCCAGATGTAGACCTGTGAAAGGATTGTTGATATCTTAGATGCTGTTGCCGTGACAACGCATCAAACTTTAATATTCTTTTTGGATACTTTTGAGATTCTTAGCGCACTTTTGGGGCCCTTAACATGCTCAAAAACTCTTGAAACTTTGCACACGGGTCAGAAACCGCGGCCATCAGGGCCGGGCTGAAGCTGGTACCCGGGCGTGGCAGGGGGGCTCGACAGCGCCCCCTGGAACGGGGTCCGAAAACTTGGTCCATAAATCAAACAGGCTTTACCCGATTTGCTTCAAACTTGATGTGTATAATGTAGACACACGCCAGATGTAGACCTGTGAAAGGATTGTTGATATCTTAGATGCTGTTGCCGTGACAACGCATCAAACTTTAATATTCTTTTTGGATACTTTTGAGATTCTTAGCGCACTTTTGGGGCCCTTAACATGCTCAAAAACTCTTGAAACTTTGCACACGGGTCAGAACCCGCGGCCATCAGGGCC
This sequence comes from Rhinichthys klamathensis goyatoka, assembly GCF_029890125.1. Classification (NCBI taxonomy): domain Eukaryota; kingdom Metazoa; phylum Chordata; class Actinopteri; order Cypriniformes; family Leuciscidae; genus Rhinichthys; species Rhinichthys klamathensis. The sequence goes on along the minus strand of NW_026606587.1, from coordinate 4,835,907 downwards.
GGGCTGAAGCTGGTACCCGGGCGTGGCAGGGGGGCTCGACAGCGCCCCCTGGAACAGGGTCCGAAAACTTGGTCCATAAATCAAACACGCTTGAATGTAATAATATGAAACTCGGTACACATATAGATCTCATCGATTCATATATCCTTTGTACTTTTACTTTTTACCCCAGCCCAACAGGAAGTCGGCTATTATGGTTTGTTTGGAAGCGTATGCCCCTGGAATTCGATATACTCCTCCTAGAGAATTCAACCAATCGCCACGAAACTCGGTCAGCATGAAGTCAAGACATTGAGGATGAAAAGTTGCCAGGGGATTTTTGATATCTCGAACGGTTTGGCCGTGGCGAGGAAACGAATTTATGGCGAATAAAGGAAACAGGAAGTGTGTTATAACTTCTGCATACATTAACTGATCTTGATGAAACTTCAGCAGTGTGTTCGCTGTAAGAGTCCGATCACATGGATGTGACTATTGTGAGTCAAAGTTATAGCGCCACCAACTGGCAGCAGGAAGTGTGTCACTTCCTAAAGGCTTTGAAATCACCCTCTTATTTTTACCCAATTTGCTTCAAACTTTATGTGTATAATGTAGACACACGGCAGATGTAGACCTGAGAAAGGATTATTGATATCTTAGATACTGTTGCCGTGGCAACGCATCAAACTTTATTATTCTTTGTTGATGCTTTTGAGACTCTTAACATACTTGAAATTGCATGAAACCCGACAGACACATCACATTTATTAGACAGTAGACATGTGCAGAGTTTCAGAAACGGGCATGGTGAGAGCAATTAGAGAATAATGTTTAAGTTTAAAAACAGCCAGAATGGTTGTTTAGTCAAAAAATTTTTTTTTCCAAATCATACATAGTGTTATACTGCCCTCTTGTGTTCAAAATCAGGTAAAATGCGAAAGTAAAATAAGGACGTCTGCACAATTCATTAATAATGGTGCAGAGTAGAGTGAGCTTTTTCAATTAATTCCTATGGAAGTAGGAATGAACTAAACAACGTTCGCTCTGTTCTGCTCGTCCCTCACCGTGGGCGCGCAGAGTTATGAATGCCCGTGCAGCCGTGAGCATTTTAGTTTCATTTTAAAATTAGCGCCATTTGGGGGGACGTATTACTTTAATTTATTTAACAAAAACACAATGTTGTGTTTTATTGCGAGTGTACACAAATATAAGTAAACACTTTGACGTTTGAATGATGTCCTGTATGAAGAAAATGACGGAGTATGTTTCACTGTTCAATCGCGCTGAGCCACCCAGACCCCCACACACACACTGACACACACACACACACACACACACACACACAAACACACACACACACACAATAATAAAACATTCAACCTAACATATACAAATTACACTGCTATGTTGAAATAGTCAGTAGTACAATTTGTATCATTCACAGTAAGCACCGCTCCACTGTGATTTTTCCAAGCACATTTTTGCACAAGTGAAGAGGATGATTTTTTCCGTCGATATTGGAACGTGAGTGAAGTACAAAGCCTGTAATAAAGAATAGTTTAGCATCCAAATACATCGCAAATGTTGCAACATTTAGATTCTAAAGAGAGATTTACGTGAGCCTAACACCACTTACTTTTACTTTTGTTTTAAATTATTTCGTTTTGGCTTTATTATAGTTATTTTTTTATTCGTGTTCTGTTCTGAATATCATTAAATTTAAAGGATTTGTTGTGGAATATTTTGAGTGTATAATCAAATAACACTAAACCGTCACTAGGTGTCGCCAGGCGACCGTCTTAATGAGCGGGTCATTGATTCATTCGTTCAAACGATTCGTTTGAACGACTGAGTCATTCATGAATGAGACAGATGTTTATGGATCGGTCATTGAATCTTTGAGTCAACCAATTTGTTCAAAATGCTGAATCATTCAGTAATGAGAAAACACGTTGCTGTGAGATGCAATGGTTCTGCCGTGATCTTTGTTTAACTATTTTCGCTGCTGAAACAGAAGAACAGTCAATATTGCATCTAAAATGTAAGTGACTTGACACGTGTGTGTGTGTGTGTGTGTGTGTGTGCGTGTGAGTGCGTGCGTGCGTGCGTGCGTGTGTGTGTGTGTGTGTGTGTGTGTGTGTGTGTGTAGTGAATAGATGAATAGTGCAATCAATCCCAGGTAAGAGGCATGAATAATGAGAATTGGACTTCTAGGAGTGAGGTTAATATTCCGGAGACGGTTCCCTCGGATTGTGAAAAGGAGGCGGCGCGGGAGTGGCCAGGCATTGCGCTACTTCTATTTCAAAGTTTAAAACAATGCTAATATCATTTTTTTGAACGATTTCATTACAAATGTTTATTTTATATATTTATAAAATATTATAAAATATAATAACTATGTTTTGTCCTATTAACAAAAGACAGGCAATGTACTATTAACAAATGTTAATAGTTTTTTAAAAGTTAAAATGATACTTTATGCATTTGTTTTGTGTCAGATGATTAACAATATAAATTAAACAAAGCTTAAAACAAACAAAATAATAAAACGAAAACAAAGCTTGAACATTTTATTTAATTGAAAAGCCTTTTTGAAATAAAATGTGTTTTTTTCCCTCTGAAATAGCAAAAGCATCGCACACTTAGCTGTACCTGCTCTAAATAAATAATAGTATTTAAATAAAAATACAAAATCGAAATAAATAAATTATATAAAACAAATCAAATCAAAGAAAATAAATCTTATTAAAGTTATGCAGGCACACATTTAACAATAATTTTCAAGTGACAAATAAAATCAATCAAAATTCCTTACACATGGAGTTAATCCTGACGATTCCTGAGGCGCCTTTCCTCATGACACTCGCTTTTTTTTTCGAAGATATATTTTCTTTGGTTTGATTTTGTTTTTGTAATAATTTATTTTATTTAGTTCGATTTTGTATTTTTATTGAATTACTATTTTTTATTTAGAGCAGGTACAGCTAGTGTGTGATGCTTTTGCTATTTCAGAGGAAAACAATAATTTTATTTAATTAATAATTTTTGTTTCAGTCCACCATATAATTATGTTGTGTTTGATCTATGGAAAAAAGTTAGTTGTGAAATGGTTGAATATTAACAAAAGTTAATAGTTTTTTACAAGTTAGAATAATACGATATATATATATAAACAAGCCGGTGGCACCGCCACCCCGGTGCCTTTAGGGTTACTGTGCATGACGGGCAATATCGTAACTCCGCTTTGACCTTTGAGAAGATGTGTGCTATAGAGCTTGCATTGGTGTGGGCTCTGCAAAAGTGTGTGTGTGTGTGTGTGAGGCGTGATTGAACAATGTAGACATATATATATATATATAAAGGCACCGGGGTGGCGGTGCCACCGGCTTGTTTATATATATATATATATATATATATATATATATATATGAATATAGCTGCGAGCAGCGATGAAGGGCCAAAGCCGGCGGCACCGCCACTCCGGTGCCTTTAGGTAACTAAAGGCACCGGGGTTGCGGTGCCACCGGCTTGGGCCCGTAATCGCTGCTCGCAGCTATATTCATATATATATATATATATATATATATATTTAGGGCCCAAGCCTTGAAAAGGCGAAGGCCCTATTGTTTTCCTAAGGATTATTATTTATTAGGGCCCAAGCCTTGAAAAGGCGAAGGCCCTATTGTTTTCCTAAGGATTATTATTTATTATTATTATTATTATTATTTTACTACCTTTTGGGCACTTTTGGGGGCCTTAACGTGCTCGAAAACTCTTGAAACTTTGCACACATCTCAGAACCCGCGGCCATCAGGGCCGGGCTGAAGCTGGTACCCGGGCGTGGCAGGGGGGCTCGACAGCGCCCCCTGGAACGTGGTTTGAACACTTGGTCCATAAATCAAACACGCTTGCATGTAATAATATGAAACTCAGTACACATATAGATCTCATCGGTTCATATATACTTCATGCTCTTACTTTTTACCCCAGCCCAACAGGAAGTCGGCTATTAAGGGTTGTTTGGAAAACACATGCAATGGAATGTGAAATACTCCTCCTAGAGAATTCAAACACACGGCACGAAACTCGGTCAGCATGAAGTCAAGACACTGAGGATGAAAAATTGCCAGGGGATTTTTGATATCTCGAACGGTTTGGCCGTGGCGAGTAAACGAAATTATGGCGAGAAACGTGAAACAGGAAGTGTGTTATAACTACTGCATACATTAACTAATCTTGATGAAACTTCAGCAGTGTGTTCGTTGTAAGAGCCCGATCACATGGATGTGACTATTGTGAGTCAAAGTTATAGCGCCACCAACTGGCAGCAGGAAGTGTGTCACTTTCAAAATGCTTTTAAATCACCCTCTTATTTTTACCCGATTTGCTTCAAACTTCATGTGCATAATGTAGACACACGCCAGATGTAGACCTGTGAAAGGATTATTGATATCTTAGATACTGTTGCCATGGCAATGCATCAAACATTAATATTCCTTTTTTTAAGCTTTTTCATGCTTTTTTATGCTTTCGGGCACTTTTGGGGTTCTTAACGTGCTCGAAAACTCTTGAAACTTTGCACACGGGACAAAACCCGCGGCCATCAGGGCCAGGCTGAAGCTGGTACCCGGGCGTGGCAGGGGGGCTCGACAGCGCCCCCTTGAACGGGTCAGACAATTTGGTCCATATATCCAACACGCTTTACCCTATTTGCTTCAAACTTGATGTGTATAATGTAGACACAAGCCAGATGTAGACCTGTGAAAGGATTGTTGATATCTTAGATGCTGTTGCCGTGACAACGCATCAAACTTTAATATTCTTTTTGGATACTTTTGAGATTCTTAGCGCACTTTTGGGGCCCTTAACATGCTCAAAAACTCTTGAAACTTTGCACACGGGTCAGAAACCGCGGCCATCAGGGCCGGGCTGAAGCTGGTACCCGGGCGTGGCAGGGGGGCTCGACAGCGCCCCCTGGAACGGGGTCCGAAAACTTGGTCCATAAATCAAACAGGCTTTACCCGATTTGCTTCAAACTTGATGTGTATAATGTAGACACACGCCAGATGTAGACCTGTGAAAGGATTGTTGATATCTTAGATGCTGTTGCCGTGACAACGCATCAAACTTTAATATTCTTTTTGGATACTTTTGAGACTCTCAGCGCACTTTTGGGGCCCTTAACATGCTCAAAAACTCTTGAAACTTTGCACACGGGTCAGAACCCGCGGCCATCAGGGCCGGGCTGAAGCTGGTACCCGGGCGTGGCAGGGGGGCTCGACAGCGCCCCCTGGAACAGGGTCCGAAAACTTGGTCCATAAATCAAACACGCTTGAATGTAATAATATGAAACTCGGTACACATATAGATCTCATCGATTCATATATCCTTTGTACTTTTACTTTTTACCCCAGCCCAACAGGAAGTCGGCTATTATGGTTTGTTTGGAAGCGTATGCCCCTGGAATTCGATATACTCCTCCTAGAGAATTCAACCAATCGCCACGAAACTCGGTCAGCATGAAGTCAAGACATTGAGGATGAAAAGTTGCCAGGGGATTTTCGATATCTCGAACGGTTTGGCCGTGGCGAGGAAACGAATTTATGGCGAATAAAGGAAACAGGAAGTGTGTTATAACTTCTGCATACATTAACTGATCTTGATGAAACTTCAGCAGTGTGTTCGCTGTAAGAGTCCGATCACATGGATGTGACTATTGTGAGTCAAAGTTATAGCGCCACCAACTGGCAGCAGGAAGTGTGTCACTTCCTAAAGGCTTTGAAATCACCCTCTTATTTTTACCCAATTTGCTTCAAACTTTATGTGTATAATGTAGACACACGGCAGATGTAGACCTGAGAAAGGATTATTGATATCTTAGATACTGTTGCCGTGGCAACGCATCAAACTTTATTATTCTTTGTTGATGCTTTTGAGACTCTTAACATACTTGAAATTGCATGAAACCCGACAGACACATCACATTTATTAGACAGTAGACATGTGCAGAGTTTCAGAAACGGGCGTGGTGAGGGGCTCAGTAGCGCCACCTTTTGTCAAAAGTGGGGGGATTGATTTTATCTACAGTAATAAAAATCGGTATGTGTATTGTTCTCCTCCAGCCAGACAACTTTCTAATTTACACTCAATAGCTCCAACCAACAGGAAGTCAGATATTTTGGTTTGAAAATTGTCATTTTATGTCTCTCTCTCTCTGAGCCTACGTCTATGTGTGTGTGTGTGTGTCTGTGAGTGTGGGGAGGGGGAGGGGGAGGGGGAGGGGGGCTAGATTAACCATTTGACTGCTGTGTGGTTTGGCCTGCATTAAAAAAGAAAAAAAAATGTCTTACGCCTTGTATTTTTTAAATAAGTTGTATTAATAAGTAAATGCATATAACCAGTTGAATTGTAGTGCATTGAAAATAGTTTTATATAATTAGTTTATTAATTAAATTAACTTGGTCAGAAAATTTGGTCCATAAATCAAACACACTTGCATGTAATATTATGAAACTCTGTACACATATAGATCTCATCGGGCCAAACAACTTTAAGCCAGCCCAACAGGAAGTGGGCTATTTTGGTCTTAATGTGGATGTTTTGCAAAACCAGGCTCTACATTTTTACCCACTCCTCTTAAGTGGTTTATTTTATTCCCACCAAACTTTTTCAACATGATGAAAATACATTAAAGAAGCATAATTGTGAATATCTATTGAATATCTCTAATTGTTTTGCTATAGCGAGGGATTACAGTCATGTAAAAAAAAAATAAACACTAAAAGCCTCATATCTTCTAAAAATTTAATTATACACCATTTATTTCTAGATAAAATTATACAAATATCAGAACTAAACCCATTTTATTCTTGTTTTCAATTTAAGAATAATGTACAAGTTTAAAAACAGCCAGGATGCACTATTCAGTTAAAAAATAAATATATCAAATAATACATAGGGCTATACTGCCCTCTTGTGTTCAAAATCAGGTAGGCCTGTTGTATTTAAATATAGGTAGCTGCTATGTGACTCCGAGAATTTTTTCTCACCGGTTATTTGACGTGTAACACCGGGGGCTTTTATATCGCTAAGTTAAAAGTGAAAGTAAAGTAAGGACATTTATAGTGGTGGCGCTCACAGTGCGCTCGAATGAATTTCTATGGAAGTAGAAATGAAAAAACGTTCGCTCTGTTTTGCTCGCTCGTCGCCATGGACGCGCACCGTAATGAATGCCACTGCAGCCGCATACTTTTTAGTGTCACTTTAAAATTAGTGCAATATCGGGGGCCAATTGCTTGAATTGTGAGTTCAATAGTCTATTATTTTTCACGGAAAACACAACAACAAAAGAGTACAATGATAGATTCGCTTAAATAGGCGCTTTTACATAAAATAGCCTATTCCGTCATCATCTTTTCAGTCAGCTCTTCACTCTCGTGATTAATGAAATTTGACTCCTGTTGCTGATATTTGCTGCAACTTTCGTTCTGCTCACAATTTAGTAAGCAAACACGCTTCAAATGTGTTTTTATTTTATTTTTGTGTGTATATATGTGTGTATATATATATATATATAGCTTATGTTTCAAATATGAGTTAATTAACAATCGTTTGAAAGAATGATACTTTTAAACATATCACTAAGCCGTCATTAGGTGTCGCCAGGCGACCGTCTTAATGAGCGAGTCATTGATTCATTTGTTCGAACGATTCGTTCGAACGGCTGAGTCATTCATGAATGAGACAGATTATGGATTGGTCATTGAATCTTTGAGTCAACCGATTCGTTCAAAATGCTGAATCATTCAGTAATGAGAAAACACGTTGCTGTGAGATGCTCGATGGTTCTGCTGTGATCTTTGTTTAACTAGTTTCACTGCTGAAACAGAAAAAAGTCAATATTGCATATAAAATGTAAGTGATTTGACTTGTGTGTGTGTCTGTGTGTGTGTGTGTGTGTGTGTGTGTGTGTGTGTGTGTGTGTGTGTGTGTGTGTGTGTGTGTGTGTGTGTGTGTGTGTGTGTGTGTGTGTGTGTGTGTGTGTGTGTGTGTGTGTGTATGATTGTGTCTGTTACTTTTTGGATATATATCTTTTTATATAAAAAAAAATAGGCATACAACCCATATATTTTAAATGTATTGTTTGCTTTAAATTACATTAAGATTTGTATGTTTGGTAATTGAACCTGAATGAATTTTAAATGAATGTGCTATATTTCAGAGTTTTCCTTAAAATTTGACCTAACACTAACTTTATTCTCATCTGAATGATAGATTATTTATTTCTGTATAAAATAAAAAAGAGATTTTGGTTGGGTGACAGTTGTAGTTTACAGTTTGACAAAAGCACAATGTTGTGTTTTATTGCGATTGTTCACAAATATAAGTAAACACTTATGAGATAGATGTTTATGGATTGATTGGTCATTGAATCTTTGAGTCAACCGATTCGTTCAAAATGCTGAATCATTCAGTAATGAGAACGCGTTGCTGTGAGATGCGCGATGGTTCTGCTGTGATCTTTGTTTAACTATTTTCGCTGCTGAAACAGAAAAAAAGTCAATATTGCATCTAAAATGTAAGTGATTTGACTTGTGTGTGTGTGTGTGATTGTGTGTGTGATTGTGTCTGTTACAGTGATAAGAGTTTAACCCTTGTTAAACTTTAGACCTTGTCTTTTTGGATATATATCTTTTTATATTAAAAAATAGTAATACAACCCATATATTTTAAATGTATTGTTTGCTTTAAATTACATTAAGATTGTATGTTTGGTAATCGAACCTAAATGAATTTTACATGAATGTGCTATATTTCAGATCATATATTTGTTTTCCTTAAAATTTGAACTAACACTAACTTTATTCTCATCTGAATGATAGATTATTTATTTCTGTATAAAATAAAAACACCTTTGATTTTTCTTTTTTAATCAATGTAGAATGTGTAACTGAAAAAATAAACAGATTAGGGCTCTGTTTGATGACAAGAAATGAAAACCAATGTGATATGATGAATGTCCAAAAGATGGCTCCCACAGACTGTTTTTAAATAGGATTGTTTGATATTTTTTGCTTTTAAACTGTGTGTGTGTGTGTGTGTGTGTGTGTAAGAGATTTTGGTTGGGTGACAGTTGTAGTTTACAGTTTGACAAGAGTTTATAGTTTGACAAAAGCACAATGTTGTGTTTTATTGCGAGTGTACACAAATATAAGTAAACACTTTGCAGTTTGAATAATGTCCTGTATGAACAAAAGGACGGAGTATGTCTTTATGTCTACATTGTTCAATTACGCCACACACACACACACACACACACACAAACACTATTTTTCTAATCAGATCAGGCAAGTAATATTCTGTCTTGTCTCTTAAAAAAACAATATATATATATTTATGTATATATATATATATATATATATATATATATATATATATATATGTGTGTGTGTGTGTGTGTATATATATATATAAATATAGCTGCGAGCAGCGTAAAAGGGCCAAAGCCGGCGGCACCGCCACCCCGGTTATAGCGCCACCAACTGGCAGCAGGAAGTCTGTCACTTTCAAAAAGCTTTGAAATCACCTGATTGCTTCAAACTTCACTACTATGATGTAAACACACGGCAGATGTAGACCTGGATGTAGACCTGACCTTTCAGAAGGTTGCTCTCGCATACTTTGTGGTTGACATGTGCCCTCAATGCACACTTTTGCAGAGCCCACACTGATACAAGCTCTACAGCACACTTCTTTTCGACAGTCAAAGCAGGGTTACGTTTTTGCACGTCGTGCACAATAACCCTAAAGGCACCAGGGTGGCGGTGCCACCGGCTTTATATATATATATATATATATATATATATATAAATAAATATAGCTGCGAGCAGCGATGAAGGGCCAAAGCCGGTGGTACCGCCACCCCGATGCCTTTAGGTAACTAAAGGCACCGGGGTTGCGGTGCCACCGGCTTGGGCCCGTAATCGCTGCTCGCAGCTATATTTATTATTATTATTATTATTTTACTACCTTTTGGGCACTTTTGGGGGCCTTAACGTGCTCGAAAACTCTTGAAACTTTGCACACATCTCAGAACCCGCGGCCATCAGGGCCGGGCTGAAGCTGGTACCCGGGCGTGGCAGGGGGGCTCGACAGCGCCCCCTGGAACGGGGTTTGAACACTTGGTCCATAAATCAAACACGCTTGCATGTAATAATATGAAACTCAGTACACATATAGATCTCATCGGTTCATATATACTTCATGCTCTTACTTTTTACCCCAGCCCAACAGGAAGTCGGCTATTAAGGGTTGTTTGGAAAACACATGCAATGGAATGTGAAATACTCCTCCTAGAGAATTCAAACACACGGCACGAAACTCGGTCAGCATGAAGTCAAGACACTGCGGATGAAAAATTGCCAGGGGATTTTTGATATCTCGAACGGTTTGGCCGTGGCGAGTAAACGAAATTATGGCGAGAAACGTGAAACAGGAAGTGTGTTATAACTACTGCATACATTAACTAATCTTGATGAAACTTCAGCAGTGTGTTCGTTGTAAGAGCCCGATCACATGGATGTGACTATTGTGAGTCAAAGTTATAGCGCCACCAACTGGCAGCAGGAAGTGTGTCACTTTCAAAATGCTTTTAAATCACCCTCTTATTTTTACCCGATTTGCTTCAAACTTCATGTGCATAATGTAGACACACGCCAGATGTAGACCTGTGAAAGGATTATTGATATCTTAGATACTGTTGCCATGGCAATGCATCAAACATTAATATTCCTTTTTTTAAGCTTTTTCATGCTTTTTTATGCTTTCGGGCACTTTTGGGGTTCTTAACGTGCTCGAAAACTCTTGAAACTTTGCACACGGGACAAAACCCGCGGCCATCAGGGCCAGGCTGAAGCTGGTACCCGGGCGTGGCAGGGGGGCTCGACAGCGCCCCCTTGAACGGGTCAGACAATTTGGTCCATATATCCAACACGCTTTACCCTATTTGCTTCAAACTTGATGTGTATAATGTAGACACAAGCCAGATGTAGACCTGTGAAAGGATTGTTGATATCTTAGATGCTGTTGCCGTGACAACGCATCAAACTTTAATATTCTTTTTGGATACTTTTGAGATTCTTAGCGCACTTTTGGGGCCCTTAACATGCTCAAAAACTCTTGAAACTTTGCACACGGGTCAGAAACCGCGGCCATCAGGGCCGGGCTGAAGCTGGTACCCGGGCGTGGCAGGGGGGCTCGACAGCGCCCCCTGGAACGGGGTCCGAAAACTTGGTCCATAAATCAAACAGGCTTTACCCGATTTGCTTCAAACTTGATGTGTATAATGTAGACACACGCCAGATGTAGACCTGTGAAAGGATTGTTGATATCTTAGATGCTGTTGCCGTGACAACGCATCAAACTTTAATATTCTTTTTGGATACTTTTGAGACTCTCAGCGCACTTTTGGGGCCCTTAACATGCTCAAAAACTCTTGAAACTTTGCACACGGGTCAGAACCCGCGGCCATCAGGGCCGGGCTGAAGCTGGTACCCGGGCGTGGCAGGGGGGCTCGACAGCGCCCCCTGGAACAGGGTCCGAAAACTTGGTCCATAAATCAAACACGCTTGAATGTAATAATATGAAACTCGGTACACATATAGATCTCATCGATTCATATATCCTTTGTACTTTTACTTTTTACCCCAGCCCAACAGGAAGTCGGCTATTATGGTTTGTTTGGAAGCGTATGCCCCTGGAATTCGATATACTCCTCCTAGAGAATTCAACCAATCGCCACGAAACTCGGTCAGCATGAAGTCAAGACATTGAGGATGAAAAGTTGCCAGGGGATTTTTGATATCTCGAACGGTTTGGCTGTGGCGAGGAAACGAATTTATGGCGAATAAAGGAAACAGGAAGTGTGTTATAACTTCTGCATACATTAACTGATCTTGATGAAACTTCAGCAGTGTGTTGGCTGTAAGAGTCCGATCACATGGATGTGACTATTGTGAGTCAAAGTTATAGCGCCACCAACTGGCAGCAGGAAGTGTGTCACTTCCTAAAGGCTTTGAAATCACCCTCTTATTTTTACCCAATTTGCTTCAAACTTTATGTGTATAATGTAGACACACGGCAGATGTAGACCTGAGAAAGGATTATTGATATCTTAGATACTGTTGCCGTGGCAACGCATCAAACTTTATTATTCTTTGTTGATGCTTTTGAGACTCTTAACATACTTGAAATTGCATGAAACCCGACAGACACATCACATTTATTAGACAGTAGACATGTGCAGAGTTTCAGAAACGGGCGTGGTGAGGGGCTCAGTAGCGCCACCTTTTGTCAAAAGTGGGGGGATTGATTTTATCTACAGTAATAAAAATCGGTATGTGTATTGTTCTCCTCCAGCCAGACAACTTTCTAATTTACACTCAATAGCTCCAACCAACAGGAAGTCAGATATTTTGGTTTGAAAATTGTCATTTTATGTCTCTCTCTCTCTGAGCCTACGTCTATGTGTGTGTGTGTGTGTCTGTGAGTGTGGGGAGGGGGAGGGGGGCTAGATTAACCATTTGACTGCTGTGTGGTTTGGCCTGCATTAAAAAAGAAAAAAAAATGTCTTACGCCTTGTATTTTTTAAATAAGTTGTATTAATAAGTAAAGGCATATAACCAGTTGAATTGTAGTGCATTGAAAATAGTTTTATATAATTAGTTTATTAATTAAATTAACTTGGTCAGAAAATTTGGTCCATAAATCAAACACACTTGCATGTAATATTATGAAACTCTGTACACATATAGATCTCATCGGGCCAAACAACTTTAAGCCAGCCCAACAGGAAGTGGGCTATTTTGGTCTTAATGTGGATGTTTTGCAAAACCAGGCTCTACATTTTTACCCACTCCTCTTAAGTGGTTTATTTTATTCCCACCAAACTTTTTCAACATGATGAAAATACATTAAAGAAGCATAATTGTGAATATCTATTGAATATCTCTAATTGTTTTGCTATGGCGAGGGATTAAAGTCATGTAAAAAAAAATAAACACTAAAGCCTCATATCTTCTAAAAATTTAATTATACACCATTTATTTCTAGATAAAATTATACAAATATCAGAACTAAACCCATTTTATTCTTGTTTTCAATTAAAGAATAATGTACAAGTTTAAAAACAGCCAGGATGCACTATTCAGTTAAAAAATAAATATATCAAATAATACATAGGGCTATACTGCCCTCTTGTGTTCAAAATCAGGTAGGCCTGTTGTATTTAATATAATAGGTAGCTGCTATGTGACTCCGAGAATTTTTTCTCACCGGTTATTTGACGTGTAACACCGGGGGCTTTTATATCGCTAAGTTAAAAGTGAAAGTAAAGTAAGGACATTTATAGTGGTGGCGCTCACAGTGCGCTCGAATGAATTTCTATGGAAGTAGAAATGAAAAAACGTTCGCTCTGTTTTGCTCGCTCGTCGCCATGGACGCGCACCGTAATGAATGCCACTGCAGCCGCATACTTTTTAGTGTCACTTTAAAATTAGTGCAATATCGGGGGCCAATTGCTTGAATTGTGAGTTCAATAGTCTATTATTTTTCACGGAAAACACAACAACAAAAGAGTACAATGATAGATTCGCTTAAATAGGCGCTTTTACATAAAATAGCCTATTCCGTCATCATCTTTTCAGTCAGCTCTTCACTCTCGTGATTAATGAAATTTGACTCCTGTTGCTGATATTTGCTGCAACTTTCGTTCTGCTCACAATTTAGTAAGCAAACACGCTTCAAATGTGTTTTTATTTTATTTTTGTGTGTATATATGTGTGTATATATATATATATAGCTTATGTTTCAAATATGAGTTAATTAACAATCGTTTGAAAGAATGATACTTTTAAACATATCACTAAGCCGTCATTAGGTGTCGCCAGGCGACCGTCTTAATGAGCGAGTCATTGATTCATTTGTTCGAACGATTCGTTCGAACGGCTGAGTCATTCATGAATGAGACAGATTATGGATTGGTCATTGAATCTTTGAGTCAACCGATTCGTTCAAAATGCTGAATCATTCAGTAATGAGAAAACACGTTGCTGTGAGATGCTCGATGGTTCTGCTGTGATCTTTGATTAACTAGTTTCACTGCTGAAACAGAAAAAAGTCAATATTGCATATAAAATGTAAGTGATTTGACTTGTGTGTGTGTCTGTGTGTGTGTGTGTGTGTGTGTGTGTGTGTGTGTGTGTGTGTGTGTGTGTGTGTGTGTGTGTGTGTGTGTGTGTGTGTGTGTGTGTGTGTGTATGATTGTGTCTGTTACTTTTTGGATATATATCTTTTTATATAAAAAAAAATAGGCATACAACCCATATATTTTAAATGTATTGTTTGCTTTAAATTACATTATGATTTGTATGTTTGGTAATTGAACCTGAATGAATTTTAAATGAATGTGCTATATTTCAGAGTTTTCCTTAAAATTTGACCTAACACTAACTTTATTCTCATCTGAATGATAGATTATTTATTTCTGTATAAAATAAAAAAGAGATTTTGGTTGGGTGACAGTTGTAGTTTACAGTTTGACAAAAGCACAATGTTGTGTTTTATTGCGATTGTTCACAAATATAAGTAAACACTTATGAGATAGATGTTTATGGATTGATTGGTCATTGAATCTTTGAGTCAACCGATTCGTTCAAAATGCTGAATCATTCAGTAATGAGAACGCGTTGCTGTGAGATGCGCGATGGTTCTGCTGTGATCTTTGTTTAACTATTTTCGCTGCTGAAACAGAAAAAAAGTCAATATTGCATCTAAAATGTAAGTGATTTGACTTGTGTGTGTGATTGTGTGTGTGATTGTGTCTGTTACAGTGATAAGAGTTTAACCCTTGTTAAACTTTAGACCTTGTCTTTTTGGATATATATCTTTTTATATTAAAAAATAGTCATACAACCCATATATTTTAAATGTATTGTTTGCTTAAAAATTACATTAAGATTGTATGTTTGGTAATCGAACCTAAATGAATTTTACATGAATGTGCTATATTTCAGATCATATATTTGTTTTCCTTAAAATTTGAACTAACACTAACTTTATTCTCATCTGAATGATAGATTATTTATTTCTGTATAAAATAAAAACACCTTTGATTTTTCTTTTTTAATCAATGTAGAATGTGTAACTGAAAAAATAAACAGATTAGGGCTCTGTTTGATGACAAGAAATGAAAACCAATGCGATATGATGAATGTCCAAAAGATGGCTCCCACAGACTGTTTTTAAATAGGATTGTTTGATATTTTTTGCTTTTAAACTGTGTGTGTGTGTGTGTGTGTGTGTGTGTGTAAGAGATTTTGGTTGGGTGACAGTTGTAGTTTACAGTTTGACAAGAGTTTATAGTTTGACAAAAGCACAATGTTGTGTTTTATTGCGAGTGTACACAAATATAAGTAAACACTTTGCAGTTTGAATAATGTCCTGTATGAACAAAAGGACGGAGTATGTCTTTATGTCTACATTGTTCAATTACGCCACACACACACACACACACACACAAACACTATTTTTCTAATCAGATCAGGCAAGTAATATTCTGTCTTGTCTCTTAAAAAAAACAATATATATATATTTATGTATATATATATATATATATATATATATATATATGTGTGTGTGTGTGTGTGTATATATATATATAAATATAGCTGCGAGCAGCGTGAAAGGGCCAAAGCCGGCGGCACCGCCACCCCGGTTATAGCGCCACCAACTGGCAGCAGGAAGTCTGTCACTTTCAAAAAGCTTTGAAATCACCTGATTGCTTCAAACTTCACTACTATGATGTAAACACACGGCAGATGTAGACCTGGATGTAGACCTGACCTTTCAGAAGGTTGCTCTCGCATACTTTGTGGTTGACATGTGCCCTCAATGCACACTTTTGCAGAGCCCACACTGATACAAGCTCTACAGCACACTTCTTTTCGACAGTCAAAGCAGGGTTACGTTTTTGCACGTCGTGCACAATAACCCTAAAGGCACCAGGGTGGCGGTGCCACCGGCTTTATATATATATATATATATATATATATATATATATATATATATAAATAAATATAGCTGCGAGCAGCGATGAAGGGCCAAAGCCGGTGGTACCGCCACCCCGGTGCCTTTAGGTAACTAAAGGCACCGGGGTTGCGGTGCCACCGGCTTGGGCCCGTAATCGCTGCTCGCAGCTATATTTATTATTATTTTACTACCTTTTGGGCACTTTTGGGGGCCTTAACGTGCTCGAAAACTCTTGAAACTTTGCACACATCTCAGAACCCGCGGCCATCAGGGCCGGGCTGAAGCTGGTACCCGGGCGTGGCAGGGGGGCTCGACAGCGCCCCCTGGAACGGGGTTTGAACACTTGGTCCATAAATCAAACACGCTTGCATGTAATAATATGAAACTCAGTACACATATAGATCTCATCGGTTCATATATACTTCATGCTCTTACTTTTTACCCCAGCCCAACAGGAAGTCGGCTATTAAGGGTTGTTTGGAAAACACATGCAATGGAATGTGAAATACTCCTCCTAGAGAATTCAAACACACGGCACGAAACTCGGTCAGCATGAAGTCAAGACACTGAGGATGAAAAATTGCCAGGGGATTTTTGATATCTCGAACGGTTTGGCCGTGGCGAGTAAACGAAATTATGGCGAGAAACGTGAAACAGGAAGTGTGTTATAACTTCTGCATACATTAACTAATCTTGATGAAACTTCAGCAGTGTGTTCGTTGTAAGAGCCCGATCACATGGATGTGACTATTGTGAGTCAAAGTTATAGCGCCACCAACTGGCAGCAGGAAGTGTGTCACTTTCAAAATGCTTTTAAATCACCCTCTTATTTTTACCCGATTTGCTTCAAACTTCATGTGCATAATGTAGACACACGCCAGATGTAGACCTGTGAAAGGATTATTGATATCTTAGATACTGTTGCCATGGCAATGCATCAAACATTAATATTCCTTTTTTTAAGCTTTTTCGTGCTTTTTTATGCTTTCGGGCACTTTTGGGGTTCTTAACGTGCTCGAAAACTCTTGAAACTTTGCACACGGGACAAAACCCGCGGCCATCAGGGCCAGGCTGAAGCTGATACCCGGGCGTGGCAGGGGGGCTCGACAGCGCCCCCTTGAACGGGTCAGACAATTTGGTCCATATATCCAACACGCTTTACCCTATTTGCTTCAAACTTGATGTGTATAATGTAGACACAAGCCAGATGTAGACCTGTGAAAGGATTGTTGATATCTTAGATGCTGTTGCCGTGACAACGCATCAAACTTTAATATTCTTTTTGGATACTTTTGAGATTCTTAGCGCACTTTTGGGGCCCTTAACATGCTCAAAAACTCTTGAAACTTTGCACACGGGTCAGAAACCGCGGCCATCAGGGCCGGGCTGAAGCTGGTACCCGGGCGTGGCAGGGGGGCTCGACAGCGCCCCCTGGAACGGGGTCCGAAAACTTGGTCCATAAATCAAACAGGCTTTACCCGATTTGCTTCAAACTTGATGTGTATAATGTAGACACACGCCAGATGTAGACCTGTGAAAGGATTGTTGATATCTTAGATGCTGTTGCCGTGACAACGCATCAAACTTTAATATTCTTTTTGGATACTTTTGAGACTCTCAGCGCACTTTTGGGGCCCTTAACATGCTCAAAAACTCTTGAAACTTTGCACACGGGTCAGAACCCGCGGCCATCAGGGCCGGGCTGAAGCTGGTACCCGGGCGTGGCAGGGGGGCTCGACAGCGCCCCCTGGAACAGGGTCCGAAAACTTGGTCCATAAATCAAACACGCTTGAATGTAATAATATGAAACTCGGTACACATATAGATCTCATCGATTCATATATCCTTTGTACTTTTACTTTTTACCCCAGCCCAACAGGAAGTCGGCTATTATGGTTTGTTTGGAAGCGTATGCCCCTGGAATTCGATATACTCCTCCTAGAGAATTCAACCAATCGCCACGAAACTCGGTCAGCATGAAGTCAAGACATTGAGGATGAAAAGTTGCCAGGGGATTTTTGATATCTCGAACGGTTTGGCCGTGGCGAGGAAACGAATTTATGGCGAATAAAGGAAACAGGAAGTGTGTTATAACTTCTGCATACATTAACTGATCTTGATGAAACTTCAGCAGTGTGTTCGCTGTAAGAGTCCGATCACATGGATGTGACTATTGTGAGTCAAAGTTATAGCGCCACCAACTGGCAGCAGGAAGTGTGTCACTTCCTAAAGGCTTTGAAATCACCCTCTTATTTTTACCCAATTTGCTTCAAACTTTATGTGTATAATGTAGACACACGGCAGATGTAGACCTGAGAAAGGATTATTGATATCTTAGATACTGTTGCCCTGGCAACGCATCAAACTTTATTATTCTTTGTTGATGCTTTTGAGACTCTTAACATACTTGAAATTGCATGAAACCCGACAGACACATCACATTTATTAGACAGTAGACATGTGCAGAGTTTCAGAAACGGGCGTGGTGAGGGGCTCAGTAGCGCCACCTTTTGTCAAAAGTGGGGGGATTGATTTTATCTACAGTAATAAAAATGGGTATGTGTATTGTTCTCCTCCAGCCAGACAACTTTCTAATTTACACTCAATAGCTCCAACCAACAGGAAGTCAGATATTTTGGTTTGAAAATTGTCATTTTATGTCTCTCTCTCTCTGAGCCTACGTCTATGTGTGTGTGTGTGTGTCTGTGAGTGTGGGGAGGGGGAGGGGGGCTAGATTAACCATTTGACTGCTGTGTGGTTTGGCCTGCATTAAAAAAGAAAAAAAAAAGTCTTACGCCTTGTATTTTTTAAATAAGTTGTATTAATAAGTAAAGGCATATAACCAGTTGAATTGTAGTGCATTGAAAATAGTTTTATATAATTAGTTTATTAATTAAATTAACTTGGTCAGAAAATTTGGTCCATAAATCAAACACACTTGCATGTAATATTATGAAACTCTGTACACATATAGATCTCATCGGGCCAAACAACTTTAAGCCAGCCCAACAGGAAGTGGGCTATTTTGGTCTTAATGTGGATGTTTTGCAAAACCAGACTCTACATTTTTACCCACTCCTCTTAAGTGGTTTATTTTATTCCCACCAAACTTTTTCAACATGATGAAAATACATTAAAGAAGCATAATTGTGAATATCTATTGAATATCTCTAATTGTTTTGCTATGGCGAGGGATTAAAGTCATGTAAAAAAAAATAAACACTAAAAGCCTCATATCTTCTAAAAATGTAATTATACACCATTTATTTCTAGATAAAATTATACAAATATCAGAACTAAACCCATTTTATTCTTGTTTTCAATTTAAGAATAATGTACAAGTTTAAAAACAGCCAGGATGCACTATTCAGTTAAAAAATAAATATATCAAATAATACATAGGGCTATACTGCCCTCTTGTGTTCAAAATCAGGTAGGCCTGTTGTATTTAAATATAGGTAGCTGCTATGTGACTCCGAGAATTTTTTCTCACCGGTTATTTGACGTGTAACACCGGGGGCTTTTATATCGCTAAGTTAAAAGTGAAAGTAAAGTAAGGACATTTATAGTGGTGGCGCTCACAGTGCGCTCGAATGAATTTCTATGGAAGTAGAAATGAAAAAACGTTCGCTCTGTTTTGCTCGCTCGTCGCCATGGACGTGCACCGTAATGAATGCCACTGCAGCCGCATACTTTTTAGTGTCACTTTAAAATTAGTGCAATATCGGGGGCCAATTGCTTGAATTGTGAGTTCAATAGTCTATTATTTTTCACGGAAAACACAACAACAAAAGAGTACAATGATAGATTCGCTTAAATAGGCGCTTTTACATAAAATAGCCTATTCCGTCATCATCTTTTCAGTCAGCTCTTCACTCTCGTGATTAATGAAATTTGACTCCTGTTGCTGATATTTGCTGCAACTTTCGTTCTGCTCACAATTTAGTAAGCAAACACGCTTCAAATGTGTTTTTATTTTATTTTTGTGTGTATATATGTGTGTATATATATATATATATAGCTTATGTTTCAAATATGAGTTAATTAACAATCGTTTGAAAGAATGATACTTTTAAACATATCACTAAGCCGTCATTAGGTGTCGCCAGGCGACCGTCTTAATGAGCGAGTCATTGATTCATTTGTTCGAACGATTCGTTCGAACGGCTGAGTCATTCATGAATGAGACAGATTATGGATTGGTCATTGAATCTTTGAGTCAACCGATTCGTTCAAAATGCTGAATCATTCAGTAATGAGAAAACACGTTGCTGTGAGATGCTCGATGGTTCTGCTGTGATCTTTGTTTAACTAGTTTCACTGCTGAAACAGAAAAAAGTCAATATTGCATATAAAATGTAAGTGATTTGACTTGTGTGTGTGTCTGTGTGTGTGTGTGTGTGTGTGTGTGTGTGTGTATGATTGTGTCTGTTACTTTTTGGATATATATCTTTTTATATAAAAAAAAATAGGCATACAACCCATATATTTTAAATGTATTGTTTGCTTTAAATTACATTAAGATTTGTATGTTTGGTAATTGAACCTGAATGAATTTTAAATGAATGTGCTATATTTCAGAGTTTTCCTTAAAATTTGACCTAACACTAACTTTATTCTCATCTGAATGATAGATTATTTATTTCTGTATAAAATAAAAAAGAGATTTTGGTTGGGTGACAGTTGTAGTTTACAGTTTGACAAAAGCACAATGTTGTGTTTTATTGCGATTGTTCACAAATATAAGTAAACACTTATGAGATAGATGTTTATGGATTGATTGGTCATTGAATCTTTGAGTCAACCGATTCGTTCAAAATGCTGAATCATTCAGTAATGAGAACGCGTTGCTGTGAGATGCGCGATGGTTCTGCTGTGATCTTTGTTTAACTATTTTCGCTGCTGAAACAGAAAAAAAGTCAATATTGCATCTAAAATGTAAGTGATTTGACTTGTGTGTGTGTGTGTGATTGTGTGTGTGATTGTGTCTGTTACAGTGATAAGAGTTTAACCCTTGTTAAACTTTAGACCTTGTCTTTTTGGATATATATCTTTTTATATTAAAAAATAGTCATACAACCCATATATTTTAAATGTATTGTTTGCTTTAAATTACATTAAGATTGTATGTTTGGTAATCGAACCTAAATGAATTTTACATGAATGTGCTATATTTCAGATCATATATTTGTTTTCCTTAAAATTTGAACTAACACTAACTTTATTCTCATCTGAATGATAGATTCTTTATTTCTGTATAAAATAAAAACACCTTTGATTTTTCTTTTTTAATCAATGTAGAATGTGTAACTGAAAAAATAAACAGATTAGGGCTCTGTTTGATGACAAGAAATGAAAACCAATGCGATATGATGAATGTCCAAAAGATGGCTCCCACAGACTGTTTTTAAATAGGATTGTTTGATATTTTTTGCTTTTAAACTGTGTGTGTGTGTGTGTGTGTGTGTGTAAGAGATTTTGGTTGGGTGACAGTTGTAGTTTACAGTTTGACAAGAGTTTATAGTTTGACAAAAGCACAATGTTGTGTTTTATTGCGAGTGTACACAAATATAAGTAAACACTTTGCAGTTTGAATAATGTCCTGTATGAACAAAAGGACGGAGTATGTCTTTATGTCTACATTGTTCAATTACGCCACACACACACACAAACACTATTTTTCTAATCAGATCAGGCAAGTAATATTCTGTCTTGTCTCTTAAAAAAACAATATATATATATTTATGTATATATATATATATATATATATATATATATATATATATGTGTGTGTGTGTGTGTATATATATATATATAAATATAGCTGCGAGCAGCGTGAAAGGGCCAAAGCCGGCGGCACCGCCACCCCGGTTATAGCGCCACCAACTGGCAGCAGGAAGTCTGTCACTTTCAAAAAGCTTTGAAATCACCTGATTGCTTCAAACTTCACTACTATGATGTAAACACACGGCAGATGTAGACCTGGATGTAGACCTGACCTTTCAGAAGGTTGCTCTCGCATACTTTGTGGTTGACATGTGCCCTCAATGCACACTTTTGCAGAGCCCACACTGATACAAGCTCTACAGCACACTTCTTTTCGACAGTCAAAGCAGGGTTACGTTTTTGCACGTCGTGCACAATAACCCTAAAGGCACCAGGGTGGCGGTGCCACCGGCTTTATATATATATATATATATATATATATATATATATATAAATAAATATAGCTGCGAGCAGTGATGAAGGGCCAAAGCCGGTGGTACCGCCACCCCGGTGCCTTTAGGTAACTAAAGGCACCGGGGTTGCGGTGCCACCGGCTTGGGCCCGTAATCGCTGCTCGCAGCTATATTTATTATTATTATTATTATTATTATTATTTTACTACCTTTTGGGCACTTTTGGGGGCCTTAACGTGCTCGAAAACTCTTGAAACTTTGCACACATCTCAGAACCCGCGGCCATCAGGGCCGGGCTGAAGCTGGTACCCGGGCGTGGCAGGGGGGCTCGACAGCGCCCCCTGGAACGGGGTTTGAACACTTGGTCCATAAATCAAACACGCTTGCATGTAATAATATGAAACTCAGTACACATATAGATCTCATCGGTTCATATATACTTCATGCTCTTACTTTTTACCCCAGCCCAACAGGAAGTCGGCTATTAAGGGTTGTTTGGAAAACACATGCAATGGAATGTGAAATACTCCTCCTAGAGAATTCAAACACACGGCACGAAACTCGGTCAGCATGAAGTCAAGACACTGAGGATGAAAAATTGCCAGGGGATTTTTGATATCTCGAACGGTTTGGCCGTGGCGAGTAAACGAAATTATGGCGAGAAACGTGAAACAGGAAGTGTGTTATAACTACTGCATACATTAACTAATCTTGATGAAACTTCAGCAGTGTGTTCGTTGTAAGAGCCCGATCACATGGATGTGACTATTGTGAGTCAAAGTTATAGCGCCACCAACTGGCAGCAGGAAGTGTGTCACTTTCAAAATGCTTTTAAATCACCCTCTTATTTTTACCCGATTTGCTTCAAACTTCATGTGCATAATGTAGACACACGCCAGATGTAGACCTGTGAAAGGATTATTGATATCTTAGATACTGTTGCCATGGCAATGCATCAAACATTAATATTCCTTTTTCTAAGCTTTTTCATGCTTTTTTATGCTTTCGGGCACTTTTGGGGTTCTTAACGTGCTCGAAAACTCTTGAAACTTTGCACACGGGACAAAACCCGCGGCCATCAGGGCCAGGCTGAAGCTGGTACCCGGGCGTGGCAGGGGGGCTCGACAGCGCCCCCTTGAACGGGTCAGACAATTTGGTCCATATATCCAACACGCTTTACCCTATTTGCTTCAAACTTGATGTGTATAATGTAGACACAAGCCAGATGTAGACCTGTGAAAGGATTGTTGATATCTTAGATGCTGTTGCCGTGACAACGCATCAAACTTTAATATTCTTTTTGGATACTTTTGAGATTCTTAGCGCACTTTTGGGGCCCTTAACATGCTCAAAAACTCTTGAAACTTTGCACACGGGTCAGAAACCGCGGCCATCAGGGCCGGGCTGAAGCTGGTACCCGGGCGTGGCAGGGGGGCTCGACAGCGCCCCCTGGAACGGGGTCCGAAAACTTGGTCCATAAATCAAACAGGCTTTACCCGATTTGCTTCAAACTTGATGTGTATAATGTAGACACACACCAGATGTAGGCCTGTGAAAGGATTGTTGATATCTTAGATGCTGTTGCCGTGACAACGCATCAAACTTTAATATTCTTTTTGGATACTTTTGAGACTCTCAGCGCACTTTTGGGGCCCTTAACATGCTCAAAAACTCTTGAAACTTTGCACACGGGTCAGAACCCGCGGCCATCAGGGCCGGGCTGAAGCTGGTACCCGGGCGTGGCAGGGGGGCTCGACAGCGCCCCCTGGAACAGGGTCCGAAAACTTGGTCCATAAATCAAACACGCTTGAATGTAATAATATGAAACTCGGTACACATATAGATCTCATCGATTCATATATCCTTTGTACTTTTACTTTTTACCCCAGCCCAACAGGAAGTCGGCTATTATGGTTTGTTTGGAAGCGTATGCCCCTGGAATTCGATATACTCCTCCTAGAGAATTCAACCAATCGCCACGAAACTCGGTCAGCATGAAGTCAAGACATTGAGGATGAAAAGTTGCCAGGGGATTTTTGATATCTCGAACGGTTTGGCCGTGGCGAGGAAACGAATTTATGGCGAATAAAGGAAACAGGAAGTGTGTTATAACTTCTGCATACATTAACTGATCTTGATGAAACTTCAGCAGTGTGTTCGCTGTAAGAGTCCGATCACATGGATGTGACTATTGTGAGTCAAAGTTATAGCGCCACCAACTGGCAGCAGGAAGTGTGTCACTTCCTAAAGGCTTTGAAATCACCCTCTTATTTTTACCCAATTTGCTTCAAACTTTATGTGTATAATGTAGACACACGGCAGATGTAGACCTGAGAAAGGATTATTGATATCTTAGATACTGTTGCCGTGGCAACGCATCAAACTTTATTATTCTTTGTTGATGCTTTTGAGACTCTTAACATACTTGAAATTGCATGAAACCCGACAGACACATCACATTTATTAGACAGTAGACATGTGCAGAGTTTCAGAAACGGGCATGGTGAGAGCAATTAGAGAATAATGTTTAAGTTTAAAAACAGCCAGAATGGTTGTTTAGTCAAAACATTTTTTTTTCCAAATCATACATAGTGTTATACTGCCCTCTTGTGTTCAAAATCAGGTAAAAAGCGAAAGTAAAATAAGGACGTCTGCACAATTCATTAATAATGGTGCAGAGTAGAGTGAGCTTTTTCAATTAATTCCTATGGAAGTAGGAATGAACTAAACAACGTTCGCTCTGTTCTGCTCGTCCCTCACCGTGGGCGCGCAGAGTTATGAATGCCCGTGCAGCCGTGAGAATTTTAGTTTCATTTTAAAATTAGCGCCATTTCGGGGGACGTATTACTTTAATTTATTTAACAAAAACACAATGTTGTGTTTTATTGCGAGTGTACACAAATATAAGTAAACACTTTGACGTTTGAATGATGTCCTGTATGAAGAAAATGACGGAGTATGTTTCACTGTTCAATCGCGCTGAGCCACCCAGACCCCCACACACACACTGACACACACACACACACACACACACACACACACACACACACACACACACACACACACAATAATAAAACATTCAACCTAACATATACAAATTACACTGCTATGTTGAAATAGTCAGTAGTACAATTTGTATCATTCACAGTAAGCACCGCTCCACTGTGATTTTTCCAAGCACATTTTTGCACAAGTGAAGAGGATGATTTTTTCCATCGATATTGGAACGTGAGTGAAGTACAAAGCCTGTAATAAAGAATAGTTTAGCATCCAAATACATCGCAAATGTTGCAACATTTAGATTCTAAAGAGAGATTTACGTGAGCCTAACACCACTTACTTTTACTTTTGTTTTAAATTATTTCGTTTTGGCTTTATTATAGTTATTTTTTTATTCGTGTTCTGTTCTGAATATCATTAAATTTAAAGGATTTGTTGTGGAATATTTTGAGTGTATAATCAAATAACACTAAACCGTCACTAGGTGTCGCCAGGCGACCGTCTTAATGAGCGGGTCATTGATTCATTCGTTCAAACGATTCGTTTGAACGACTGAGTCATTCATGAATGAGACAGATGTTTATGGATCGGTCATTGAATCTTTGAGTCAACCAATTTGTTCAAAATGCTGAATCATTCAGTAATGAGAAAACACGTTGCTGTGAGATGCAATGGTTCTGCTGTGATCTTTGTTTAACTATTTTCGCTGCTGAAACAGAAGAACAGTCAATATTGCATCTAAAATGTAAGTGACTTGACACGTGTGTGTGTGTGTGTGTGTGTGTGTGTGTGTGTGTGCGTGTGAGTGCGTGCGTGCGTGCGTGTGTGTGTGTGTGTGTGTGTGTGTGTGTGTGTGTGTGTGTGTGTGTGTGTGTGTGTGCAATCAATCCCAGGTAAGAGGCATGAATAATGAGAATTGGACTTCTAGGAGTGAGGTTAATATTCCGGAGACGGTTCCCTCGGATTGTGAAAAGGAGGCGGCGCGGGAGTGGCCAGGCATTGCGCTACTTCTATTTCAAAGTTTAAAACAATGCTAATATCATTTTTTTGAACGATTTCATTACAAATGTTTATTTTATATATTTATAAAATATTATAAAATATAATAACTATGTTTTGTCCTATTAACAAAAGACAGGCAATGTACTATTAACAAATGTTAATAGTTTTTTAAAAGTTAAAATGATACTTTATGCATTTGTTTTGTGTCAGATGATTAACAATATAAATTAAACAAAGCTTAAAACAAACAAAATAATAAAACGAAAACAAAGCTTGAACATTTTATTTAATTGAAAAGCCTTTTTGAAATAAAATGTGTTTTTTTTCCCTCTGAAATAGCAAAAGCATCGCACACTTAGCTGTACCTGCTCTAAATAAATAATAGTATTTAAATAAAAATACAAAATCGAAATAAATAAATTATATAAAACAAAATCAAATCAAAGAAAATAAATCTTATTAAAGTTATGCAGGCACACATTTAACAATAATTTTCAAGTGACAAATAAAATCAATCAAAATTCCTTACACATGGAGTTAATCCTGACGATTCCTGAGGCGCCTTTCCTCATGACACTCGCTTTTTTTTTCGAAGATATATTTTCTTTGGTTTGATTTTGTTTTTGTAATAATTTATTTTATTTAGTTCGATTTTGTATTTTTATTGAATTACTATTTTTTATTTAGAGCAGGTACAGCTAGTGTGTGATGCTTTTGCTATTTCAGAGGAAAACAATAATTTTATTTAATTAATAATTTTTGTTTCAGTCCACCATATAATTATGTTGTGTTTGATCTATGGAAAAAAGTTAGTTGTGAAATGGTTGAATATTAACAAAAGTTAATAGTTTTTTACAAGTTAGAATAATACGATATATATATATATAAACAAGCCGGTGGCACCGCCACCCCGGTGCCTTTAGGGTTACTGTGCATGACGGGCAATATCGTAACTCCGCTTTGACCTTTGAGAAGATGTGTGCTATAGAGCTTGCATTGGTGTGGGCTCTGCAAAAGTGTGTGTGTGTGAGGCGTGATTGAACAATGTAGACATATATATATATATATAAAGGCACCGGGGTGGCGGTGCCACCGGCTTGTTTTTTATATATATATATATATATATATATATATATATATATATATATATGAATATAGCTGCGAGCAGCGATGAAGGGCCAAAGCCGGCGGCACCGCCACTCCGGTGCCTTTAGGTAACTAAAGGCACCGGGGTTGCGGTGCCACCGGCTTGGGCCCGTAATCGCTGCTCGCAGCTATATTTTTTTATTATTATTGTTGTTATTGTTATCATAATTGAATAAAAAATGCAAAGAAATAATTTTTCCTTTGCTTTTTACATGGTGCGTACCTTAAAGGGTTAAGAGAATAGGGACAACCCTTTTAAGACCATGCGCCGGGTGTGCCGACCACTTTTCCCATCGTTAAACTAGCAAAAGTGGAATCGGACACGCCCTAAGTGCACTTGCACTGTGCGCTTTAGACCATGTGCTTAGATCGTTAAAATAGGGCCCATTATCTTCAGATTTTAAATATAACATGGTCAGGCATGTGGCTTTAGCTGCAGAGCATAAATACATTTCTTATAACTTTACAAAACTTTGAAGCTATTAATTTATTTGTTATAACATCAATTAATTCTGACTTTCCAATAAACTCCAACTGTCGGCTTTCAAATTAGACCATACTTGTGCTTTTAGTGCAAAGGGTTCATGAACTTAATCTGTTTTAGTTTGGGTATTCCATTTCTTAGGATTTTTTTAAAAGTGGGGGTGAAGGCTAACAGGCAATTTGACAATGGCTTGAGGGTGGTTTTTTGTTCTGCTTACATTTTTGTTCTCCTACATTACATCTGATTTAGTTACTAAAGAGGTATATGATGGGCTACAGTACAAGCGAGATGCACTGGCTAATATTCTGGCGTATTCTGTCTGTGTTTTTGTGTACCTGGAGGTGAAGGGTTGAGCTGGGGCAAATCTCTAATGGGTTTGCACTGACAGTCATTAATTTATTTCATTGTTAACCCTGTGAATGAGCACCTGTGAAATGGAAGCACAGGAGTATAATACATCCCCTCTCAGCCTGTATTATCAGATACACAGCATTGCTAGTGCACCTCTAATTACAGGAAAGAGAGAGCGAACATGGGTGAGACAGGAAAATCAGAAGCTATTATGACTTATGACTCGCTATCATTTAGATGACCGGATTCATCTGAAATCATTGAAGAATAAATCCTTTTCAACACTCAGAGATGAGAAAAAAAGATAGAAAGTGAAATTGCACATATTAATTTTATTCTCAGGACACTAGACCATTTATGCTCAGAGTTTTGCTGTTGTAGTTATTATTTTATTAAAAAAGATTGGTGCTGAACTTTACATAAATTCATATTA
The DNA here is from genome assembly GCF_029890125.1 of Rhinichthys klamathensis goyatoka. Taxonomy (NCBI): domain Eukaryota; kingdom Metazoa; phylum Chordata; class Actinopteri; order Cypriniformes; family Leuciscidae; genus Rhinichthys; species Rhinichthys klamathensis. Next base: position 4,807,247 of record NW_026606587.1, on the reverse strand, counting down.
TTTTCCCTCAAGCCAAAAGTACCATGGACCGCAATCATAATAAGACATTTGGAGGATGATATTCTTCTCAATATTCAGATCAACAATTAGTAGAAATTGTTTTTTTCATGACCAATAATTCATGACTAAGTTATGAGCTCAAAATCCTAGATATTGTAGGTGGTTATAGCCCTGTAAATTACCAATAGATATTAATTTAAACCAAAATTTCTATTTAAAAATCAACAACTGTTAAATAGAGCAAAAAGAGATCATGTTAACAAATCCAATTGTATGGAGTTGTAATAGAACTTCATGGGAAAAAAAGAAAATGCATTTATCCACATAGAAATTAAACCCAAGACCTTTGATTCCATTTGAACACTGTACTGTGTGGGCTAGGTTAGGTTTCATTTAGGATTGCATTTTCTGGATGGTAGCTTTTTGGTATAAATAACAACCAGGGTGGGAGATGTCTGAATAAATTTAACAGCCATGTTCACTGCTTTAAAACTGCTTTTTTTAACGCTCGGAATGGAAGATTACAGCCAGTCATTTCTCAGCAGACCTTTTTGATTGTGGATCAGTAAAGTCGAACCAGAGGAAGATTGAGGAAATGATGATGTTTGCGAAAGTGGTTCTGTAAAAGTGTTGTAGTTGTGCAATGGCCAGTTTCCGGATAGGTCTCAGGACAGTAACTCATGTGTCTGTGCTTTATGATGGATGTCATTTTCTGCTCCATTGGAGATTGTTGGGGGTGCCAGTGTATATATATATATTTATATAGTGTTGTGTTCAGCCAATAATGGCACAGCAAGAACCTACACATACGTTTGGGGTCTTTAAAATGTGTGCATGTTTTTGAGTCAAATTTTTATAACGATAGTTGACTACTTAAATAAAAATCCATACATGCATACTAATCAGTTCTTACTGTAAATAAATATCTCTTAGTAAAACAATATTTAAATTGAATTGAAACAAATATTACTTTATGTATAGAAGTATAGTCGTAGGTTTGCAAGGAATAGATAAAGCACCCAGCATGCACATTACAATGGAGTGTAACTGTGATTATAGTTAAGACATGTGGAAACACTTGAACACGCTGTTTCAAATTTTTTTGAAAGCTATAATACCACTGAGCATCCACTAATATCACCATATGGATTGTTAAATTCATTCCAGTTTGTTAGCCGACCCCAGAGGGTTAAATTCAAGAAGTCGAGAAGCCCCTGACTTGCGGAAGTAGTCTAAATGCTCCTTATAGTGCCAGCTGTGTGATTTGACTGGTGAGCAGTGGCTGCACATGCAAAGCCTCTTGCTTAAGAGGGTATGCAGTGCATATGTATATGTGTGTATGCAGTTTATAACCAATTCAGTGTCCTTCCTTAATACTGGCACTCTTGGAACATAATATCAACAAAATGAAGTAGCTCTGCTTCCAGATGTCCATATAGACTGAGACTGAATTATCATGGCAGCTCTTTACCAAAAGTAAAAGCTGACCTCAAATTGCTATAAAAAGAACTGGCAGCCATTATGTACATCATAATAAGTAAGTAAAATCTGCTTATTGCTGTGATTCAGTGAAATTCAGTTAGAATTACAACTTCAACTTCTAGTGTAAAGCAGCTCTCCAGTGTGTTTATGCTTTTACTTGCATCTGACCATGAAGAACTGAACAGAAGAAATGAGCCACGTCAAATAAGGCATGTTTACATGGACCAATGGTAGGTTTCCAGCCAGAGCGAACTTTTCCATAAAGTTTGCTTTAGCAAGCTGAAACGAACTACAAATGAACTACTTTCTGGCCTGATTTTGTTCGAAATTACTTCACACCATTGTGTTCTTAGTGTACATTGTGGCCTTTATGAAAAGCACTGAAAAATGGAAGCATACTTTTCCACTGACGGCTATATGAAAAGCATATTCTGATGGAATACATTTGTACACATTTAAAATTATATTTGGTTATAATTGATGGCATTAAAGCATGAAATGGATTCTTATTTTCCTTTGTCTGCTGTCTTTGACATCACAGCTCAGGATAGTCACAATGGGTAATTTCCATGCGGCACCACAGTGATTTAGTCACATTTATGGCTCAGGTGACTGGCTCAAAACAGCCTTGTTACAGACTTGTTACAAGCATCCATTAACAAAAAATTGAAGTATGCATTTTGGATTTTTGTTTGTGTGGAATGTTAATCTATGAAAGACCCCTCTCATGGACAAATTATTGAAGTCCCTTTTCAAAATTAAACTCTCTGTACATGGATCACAAACACAGTCCCAAACGTGTTTTGTTGCACTGTCAAATAGCGGTGTTTAAGACCACAAACAGGATACTCTGTTCAGAGAGTCTAGTCTCAAGAATGAGCGAGCCTCTCTTTGCCACTAAACGTCCTGTAACTTTTAGTGTAGTCGCTTGTGAATCGCAAGATAGCTGTCATGTCATTTTTGAATATCCTGTTCCAGTCAGTCAGTTTTCACAAGTAGTTCCCACAATATCACAGTTCCCACAAAAATATAAATCAACACAACTGTTTTTAATATTGATAATAAGAAGAAATCTTGCTTGAGCAACAAATCAGCATATTATATGATTTCTGAAGGATCATGTCACACTGAAGACTGGAGTAATGATGCTGAAAATTCAGCTTTGCAACCACAGGAATATATTTTATATAATATATTAAAATAGAAAATAGCTATTTTAAATTGTAATAATATTTCACTATATTACTGTTTTTACTGTATTTTCAATCAAATAAATGCAGCATTGGCGAGCATAAGAGACTTCATTAAAAAACATTGAAAAATCTTACCGACCCCAAAATTTTGAACTGTAGTGAACTGGAATGTATGTACAATCTGTTTCTCACACAAAGCTATCACATGGGTTCAGAAGACATGGAATATAATACATAGTCATATGGACTACATCTATACTTTTATAGTGCTGTTTTGTCTTTTTCAAGCTTTTAAGCTATTTCATAATTGTGTGGCAAAAACAAAAAGCAATTGGCACAATCTTCAAAATATCTCATTTTGTTTTCCACACAATGTTTTCCACACAATAAATAAAGTCATACAGGTTTGAAACAACATGAGGTTGAGCAAATAATGACAGTATTTTTTTTTACTTTTTGATAAACTGTTACTGCTATTCCAATGAAAGGTTCTTCACACTAAAATCTCTGGCTGATGAATCATCTCATGAGGTGAATGTTTGCAGACCACTCTCACAATTCCACTGAATAATTCAATGTTTTTTTTTTTTTTCAGAATTGTAGCATGTGCTTTACAATACCTGGAACATCTTGACAGATCAGTGACATGTCATTGATGAAACGCATCCAATTCTGAGCTAGCAACACTCATCGAGAACACAAAAGCTCAGAACAGCAACGACTTTTGTACCATCAAAGTGTTACAAAAAAGCTCCTGCTTCACCTGAAACATGAAAATGACGCATTGTGTCTTTATATATAAACCACTCGTGACAAGAGCACATATATTAACTCTCCGCTTTCCTCTGTGCTTGATGCGTGGAAACAAAGGTTGAAATGTGCCGATATTTCTAGTTGCCTGGTTTTCAAAGAGCACTCTTCCATGATGGCGTGTTTCTGTGATCTTCTAAGTGTCGCTGTGAACTCATATCTCAGCCTGGAGAGAAATGATTGTCATGCCTGAGTACTTCTGCTCAAGGTCAAAGTAGTGCCCCTACACCGTTTTTCCCCATCACTTTCATTTTGTTGACCATCTTATCGATTTAATATCCATCCAGTTTGTGTCATGTGACATGGTTCATTTAATCATTTCAAACTTATTATAGGTGAGGGTAAAACAAGAAATAAAGGGTCAGCAGAAGAGCACAGTATGCCCATGTTCATTATATTTCTTTATAGCAGCCTTTGTCAACATAACAATAATGGAGTTTTAGTTCTTAAAACTAGTTTTTATTAATGATTCGTGGTTTTTTTATGTCTTAGTGGTAACACTTTATAATAAGTATACAGTAATAAAGTACTTACCAAATCATTAACAAACTATTAGTTCATATTATTCATAGCTACATTTGTTAATATGTTGTTAATATATAAATAGGCTATATACAAATAGTCAAGTCATGTTACTTTTATTATATAGCGCTTTATACAATACAGATTGTTTCAAAGCGGCTTTGCAGTGATAACAGGAAAATGATGCATTTTGTCTGTTGTTCAGCTGAAGTCCGTTCAGTGTTGATTCAGTTCCGTTGTAAAGATCAGCAGTTATTAAATTAGTTCATTTCATCTGTAAAGCAGTTCAGCAAAAAATGATGTCAGATCAATAATAATTGTTGAATATTAAATAGTGAGTTCTTCATTCATTGTCACTGTAATTAACGCAATTATTCTTGTTTAATTAGCTCGTAGTAAAGGACTTGTTTATTGGTTATTAAGAGCAAATAGTTCTCATTTTAGATTAGGTCACAGAAAATGGGAAAATGTCATTAAAAAAGTGCTTTGAATATGAATGCAATAAATGTCTAATAAAGGATGGTTAGTGTTCCTGAAAATGTTTACAAATATATTTAAGAGCACGCACACACGCACAGACACATGTAAGCACGCACCTCTCTATAGGCTTAATGGTTTTTATACTGTACAAACTGTAGATTCCATCTCCATACACTAACGCTAAACGATAGTGTATATATATAATTCAAGGTTAATACAGATGTAATTATTCTCTAATAAACGTTGTATTAAAGCACTTAATGACATTTTATGTGACCTAATCTAAAGTGAGAACTACTTACAGATAAGGTGTTAAAAAAACATTATCTAACTCATGAGCTAATTGTCACGGAACGTGGTAGGAATCTCACGAAGACGAGGAGTAATACTAGGAGATAGGCCCAGACTTTAAAAACAATATTCTGGAAACAGGGAATAAACCCAGGAGTAAATCCAGCCTGATCTAAAAAAAAACACACATGCTAACGTTAACGAGAACCGACAATTAACTGAAAGAGACGGGGTATAAATACACAGCGAACTTAACGACAGACAGCTGAATGTAATCTGTAACCAAGGAGACTAACTAGCAGGTGATTAAGACCGAAGCACATGAAACAAATACACAGGAATGAAATAAACATAAGACACAATGAAACTGTTACACCAATTAAACTGTGACAATTTGGTTAATTACAGTGACAATGAATGAAGAACTCATTATTTGCATAAAGCCTATTATATTTTTTATTTTATTTTATAATAAAAGTGTTTGTGTTTTGACTGCTATGAAAATGAGTCTGTGAGTACACCGCTATGGATTTGTACTGTGGTTTAACAACATGCTAATTTTTCAGCTTTCCAAAACGCTTTCGATAAACAAAACCTCCATAAAACAGCTGTGAAAATGACATCAGCCTCCTTATACCAACCTAAAATTCAAAATCTACCTTGATTAAGACCTTGATTTACCTCAACATAGACCATAATCACATACCAAAATCAAGGTTCCATTGTTACTGGACTGTATATCAAAACTCTTGGAACACAGCCAATTGGATTGGAATAAACTGTAGTATAATGTAAAATATTGGAGCAAAAAGATTTTTGATCCTGAAAACCCAAACATTTCTGATTCTCACACTGTGTTATGTGTGCAATTCATGGTTAACCAGAAAGAGATTTGCCAGGAGCTGTGAGTCATCATCCAATGAAGTTAAACTCATGTGGAGGAAATAGCTGTCAGAACGGCTGTGATTGTTTGTCTTCACCAGATGTATTTGTACGGTATTGAACTGTCACTGTGTAGGCGACATGCTGCTGTCCCTGCTGTCACTACAAAGAAGGCAGTAAATTATCAGTGGAGCACGACCGTGCAAGACTATCAAAGGTAGTAGACTGTTAGACCTGACTAATTGGTATAACAGGCATATTGATTTCTTAAAAAACATTTAGTTCAAATTACAAAGGTAATTCCCTCTGATTAATGTTAAATGTTTTGAAACCTCTTACTGTAAGTAAAGTTGTGTTTGTTCCTGTAGGAATTGTTTTGATCAATTCTATCTTCACTGAAGTTTTGTCTTGCACAATAAGATTGTTTATTGGTTTTAATGTGGAAGGACACATTATCTTGGTCTGTCACAATGATCTAGATATAGCTTCTGGAACAGCTTTGCTGGGTTGTGGCCATGTTTCTTTCAATTGTTTCCCCCCCCCCCCCCCCCCCCAGAACAATAATAAGAAATAATGTGGTAACTAGTTGTTTGTACGCTGTGCACATTGTGCACGATTATCATTCAAGATCATTCTTATCATTTTTTGCCTTGGATGAATTTTTTATTATATATAAAAAGAAAAAGTATAAAATGGACTACTCACTTTTATCACCCAGTGATAATAAAAGGAAATGCCAATGGTGGTAATGTTCATTAAATTGTAATGTAAGGTCTGTTAACCCTTTACATTCCTGCCGACAAGGAGGAACCAAATACGATGCCTGCCATGATGTCTAGCAAGAACTATGGGTGTTAATATCAGAACAGTATGAGCTCAGTTAAACGGTTAGTTCACCCAATAATGAAAATTCACTCTCATGTCACTCCAAACCTGTGTGACTAAAGAATATGCTTTGAAGAATGTTGGTAACCAATACATCTGAAAAAAAAAAAAAAAAAAGAGACATTTCTCAAACCATCTTCTTTTATGTTCCACAGAATGACAAAAGTTAATTGATAAATGATGTAAAACGAAGGCCACGTTTTTGGGTGAACTGCATCCTTTAACATGAATACAACACCATGAATGCATTAGGCTAATGTCTATAATGTAATGAAACATGCCATATCACAAGTATGCTACAGATTTCAAATGTGGAAACTGTGCTTTTTGTGGCTCTCTCACCATCAAAAACCAGTGCGCATAATCAAAAATTAACGCAAAAATATGCTTAATACAGTTTATTTTAGATGAGAAAAATGGTAAGACATGCCATTAAATGTTTAGGATACTGATGTGAGAATTTGCTAATTAACACACTTCTGAGTGTTGTATGGGAGGGAAAAAGGAGAATGTTGCTTGATAAGTGGCATCACACAAGGGTGCGGGTGATACAGATGTTCTTTTATTTCTTAATTTCTTACTTCTTTCGGCTCTATTAAAAAAAACAGTATGTCCTATCACACACACACACACACACACACACGCGCAATATTGGCTTCAGTATTCAAGCACAGGGAAACTGTAAAATCTATTGCAGCTCTGCCTGCATTACAGCCTTCATTAAAAGTTAAGCCTAAGTTTCAAAAGTTTTACTGTGCTCAGTACACTGCATGAATATATTTTAAATATACCTACTTAAGATTCAGACAAACATTCGCACTGATGAAAAGCATGTCGCAGATGAAGGGTTTAAGTAAGCTTGAGTATGATGTGAGATCAGAGTTGAGAGTGCATGGCTTGATGGATGGATTCGGCAACATAGTCTAGGTTACGGCTGTTAATGGCACTAACGTTTAGACACCCGTTGGGTAACAAGTAGATGTGTTTCCTTTGAATCAGAAACTCCACCTGTTGAGCTGAGGGAGAGCATGAAATTCATTACTGTTTTACAGTGTTAAATGCATACTGTAGTATTGAACTACCTGTGTAATATTAGCATTAGTTATACTGAACTGCTAGCTCAAAAATATGAAGAAAGTGGAAATAAAATACCCTGTGCATGTATTATGTATACCACTCACCATTCAGTCCAAAGCAGCAATAAAGCCCCCCAGGTTTTGTTATGTGATCCCAACGCCCCGGACCACCCAAAAGCCTCAGTCTCTCACGCAGACGTTCTCGGATTAGCATGCAGTGTTCAGCAATGCCCTTCACACCCTCCTTCCTGAGAAAATACTTCAGACTCAGTCATTTACTGAATAATAAAAAGGGCCGTTTTTAATTTCAGCTGAATGTTTGCATAAATAATTGAAAGCCTTGGGCATTTGTTCAAGGTCAAAATCAAAATCATTACAGCATTTATGCATGTTCACAAGTGTAATGTTCAGATAGAGATGTTCTTAATTATAAATGCCAATTTCAGAAGTGAATGATTTCACATTGCTTTTGAACATTAAGCTTAAATTAAATGGCTATGGTCAATAACAAACTAATCTATTCAGGCAGCTATTTTATGAAGAGACTGTGACAATCAGATGCTCTAATACAAAAGTGCCAAAGACCACATACACATAAAACGTGTTTAGATACTTAAGCCACACTTAAAATGTATGAATGTCTTTGCATTATATGGTAAAATGTCAAACTAAATGGCATTAAGCAGAGATAATAAATGTTTTTTTAAGCAAATCATTCAATAAAAATACATTAAATTATAAAACAATAGATGTACTGTTCAAAACTAACACAAAGTATTAATAATGTTCATAAATGTAATGTGATGAACTACCTGGATATCTGTGTGAAATTGAGGAGAACTGACTTCATTCATCCACTAAAAATCACATTGAAAGCATCTTGATAAATCTTTCTTTTTTTTCTGAGAAAAAAGCATCTTGTTGCATTTGTTTGCACATGCCTCTTGGGTTTGACATTGTTTATGCAATGTAATTCAGTGGCATTCCTGCATTTAAAGTGTGACTTAAGCATCCAAATACTTTGTGAGGACATTATAACACAAAAATGCTGTGAAATTTTTTTTTTTTACATTCAAGCATTTAGCATATGCTTTTATCCTAAGCAACTAAAAGAGGAACATAAGCAATTGATCGCAGAGTTAGCAATATATAGCATTCAAAAATGCCAGGGGCCAGTTGCATAAACTTTGCCACTTGTTAAGACTGTGTCTTAAGAGCTAGCAGCAAGACAACTAGCAGCAAGACAAAAATTAGACCGATCTACCTTTTTATGTAACTATCTTAAAAAAGTTAGAACCAGCCATAAAGAAAAATAATTAGATGAATAACTTTTGAGACTAGTCTAAGCAGTTTATGCAAACGGCCACGGGTTTATTAGAAAGCAAGACTAGAAAACAAGCTAGAGCAGAATTGAAATGCAAAGAATGTACGGACATTGAAAGAAGTCATGACATGAACAATCGAATTTGCCTTGATCGTTTGACATATACGAAGGCTTTGTACCATTAAAAACATCCTGTAAGTTTCATAGTTTAAAATGTCGTTCTCATTATAAACAAAGCATTTACTTACTAAGCTTCAAAAATGGCTCATTTTGATATTGTGGGATTTTTGACATCACATCGGCAAATACATTTACATATGACTTCCCCCAGAGCAAGACATCAAAGAATAGTAACACATCATTGTACCATAGTATGTACATCGTAACATATTAAGATAATAAAAATCCATGTCATGACCGCTTTAAATAAACATTTTAATCATGTTAAAATGCATTAATGAATGGAATAAATCTTACCACTCAACTAAATGGGCAGGATTACTTAATATAGTGGCAACCACCCTGGCCCCTTCCATCGGTGGGCAAGACCAAAGAGTCTGAACGAGTTTCTCAGCTTGAGATTGCACGGCCAGCATGTTCTGCTTTAACACGCAGAGAAGATGCCCCACTCTCTCACCTGTCAATGTCAGATGCCAAAATAATAGTCTAGTAGCTCAACACTGAGACATGGTTTTTAGTCATTTCAACTATACACAATTTCAAATGGAACAGTAAACTCACCATAGAGGCCAAAGCTGTAAGAAAAAGATTGAGCGCAGAGCAGTTCAAGCCCCAAAGACACACAATGACGAACAGCCCAGGCGTCTTGCTCAAGTGAACCACTGCACAAGCCTTGGGCAGACATCAAGAAGAAGGGAAACAACTGCCGCTTCTAATCAAGAGAAAGAGAAAAAATGGGGTTGAAAGACTTCCAGATAACAGGAATTTCATTCAAGGAATCCTTATATATCAAATGCTACTGACCCACACTGTGGCTATTAGTGATAAAAGCTTGAACTATGCTATATATACACTAATCATTATGAGATCAAAGCAATACTCCATCCATCAATGGTCAGTCTAGTATACATCTGATAGCATGTATTAAGGCCCCGATATACTCACGGCGAAGTTCTTTTTTGTTCTTCGCTTTGGGGTAAAACGAAATTCAAAATTGAGCAGCGATATACTGTTAGCGAACATCTCAACGCCGCCCACACGACTGCTGAGATATTTAGATGAATATGCAAATATGTGTTGCACGCTTTCCTCTTAATAACAATTTGAGCACACAACAATAAGGAGAAAATAGCAAGCATTTTTTAAAGAAAGCATAAGTAAAACAACTGATCATTTCAACGTGGATGTTTGCACGAGCTCTGCAATTCGGCACTCCAGTAAAGTCACATCACGTTTATTTATATATGGAACTTTATACAATAGATTGCTTATAATCAAGCACCGTTGCAGTATTAAACATGAAAAACAGTGTCAGTGTCTCATTTCATCAGAAGTACAACTTCATTTTTTATCATAAAGCAGCTGTCCAGTATGTTCATGTTTTTACTCGCGAACGTCTGATATCAATGGATTAAACAGAAGTAATGAACCAGAGCAGAGGAGATTTCCAAGTGAAAATAGGCGGAGCCTCAGCGCACACCTACCTTTTACGTAATCACCTAAAAGGTGTTTAGCAGCGGGAATTAACTTTTCCAGAAAGTTTGCTTTGGCAAGCTTAAACTTAAAAAAACAACAACTTTGTTTTGGACTGATTTTGTTTGAAATGATGCCACATCACTTCATTCTTCTATTTCGCTTGACGTATATTGGGGCCTTTAACCAGATATTTGTTTACTTGTTTTAACACAAGTGCATAGAGACTAACTTGAACTATGGATCAGAAAACATGAAAGAAAGTGTTTAAAAATTATCTCATTCTCATGGTGAGAGGTTCAGTGAGGCTGAAGAATATTTGTTCTTACCCTAAGGGTCTAACTGGGCTTACACACATGATCATGAACTTTCGAAATAGTTCAAGAGAAAGACGTCCGTTTTTAAGCTCGATTTCTTGTTTCATTTTGAGATCATACCATCATGACCTCAGCTACACGTTTCCAGTCCTCTTGAGAGAGTTCTGCACCAGTGGGATGGTGGCCTGAAGCAAACAGGACCACCACACACCGTTCCGGAGTATTCTCCAAGTCATGCACCATGTTTTCCACACACACAGCATTGGATTCTGTATCCCAGTACCGATAATGTTGCACATCCTCAATCCCTGCTGCCTTAAAGGTGTCTGTCAGTGAGTCTTCAAGAGACGACAAAGAGATTACCACATTGTGCTACGATGGCATATTCAAAGCTCAGATACTTGTAAGGTTCATCTTCAGTTTTTGGTCCAAAATTACTGAACATTAGAATTTATTTCTAGATACAAGAAAAAAATTAAACATTATGGCATGTGCACATTTTGTACCCACCATCACAGGGAGAGGAGAGCAAGATTGGTCCACTCCAGGAAGAACTTGTGCAGTACCAGGATCTCAGTAACTCAGCGCCCAAGCGCACTGCTCCGGTACATCCAACTGTTTGGACGCCAAACACCTACCGCATTTCCAAACACATGTCAAATTGAGTTGGTGGTTGGGAAAGTAGGCTAAATCTAATTAAAACATAAATATTTCCCAACTCTTTTTTTTTGTCTTAGTGTGTACCCTCAACCCCCTCAATGAGGCTCAAATACCCTTTTGCCAAACCAGAATGTGAAGATTATCATTTATTTGGCGAAAGTGGCCATTATCATTATTAATCCTGATTTACTTTTAAAACAACAACAAAAACATTTAATAATGGGTACAGGGATGTCATGCAACAAATGTTTTGGAGGGGCACCAGTTGAAGTCTTGGGTCCCTTGGTGCAAGATAATTCAAGGAACCATTCACACAGAACGTGTTTTTGTGTTTAAAGGTCAATTCGCACTGCACCGAAAGACGGCAACAGACACTTTTGTGTTAACCGTCGTTTGTTTTTGCCAATTGGACACCTTTGTGGAATGTCTGAGAAGTAACGTTCTATAATCTGGGGATTGTCCCCATTGGTCTATCAGTGCAGTGTTAATTGGCCTTAAAAACGCAAGACAGTGGAATGAAAAAAAGCAAGGTCTACAGAAGTGTATTTTAAAAGTTTAAATATCTAGTTCAATCATAAACTCTAGTTTGCACAGGCTGATAGGTCATTTAAATGCAATCAGCTATCAATCACGTAATTTACTACAGTGTTTCTCAACCCTGTTCCTGGAGGCACATCAACACTAAACAGTTTCGAACACTTCCTAATCAAACACACCTAATTCAACTCATCAGCTCATTGGTTGAGACTTCAATGTTGTGTTCGAAATCACCCCCTATACCCTCATTCACTATTCCCTATATACTCCACTAATATAGTCCACTTGAAGGAGTGAACGAAAACGAGCGAGTGAATTCAGACACAAAGTGCATAATGGGTATACTCTAGCCATTGAGCTTGAACTCATTATTGCGGTGCATTGTGGGATTGAAGTGCACTCGTTAACATCCTCAATGGTTTCGGACACCACTACAAATGGCTGTCCCCTCAAATAATAAAATTTGAAGGGTCTAAGGGACGATTTAGACCAGAAATAGATAGGTCAGAAAAGGGAGACATCCAAAATGTGCACTGTTGGTGTAGGAACAGGGGTGGGAGAGACTGTATTACTACATGGCACTGATTGACTTGCTTGCTCAACATTTAAATAGTCTGATTAAGTATTCGCTGAGATCTGCTATGGGACTTTTAAACGAACAGACCATGCACATTGCACAGTGCTTGAAGTGGGCCTATACGCAGTGGTACCGGCACATCTATATTTTAATCTGTAGCGTAAACTCGTTTTTTACTTGCTGAACCACCTCACCCACCACTTCGAGCACTAAGCATGCAAGGGTTGTCAGTTCAAGAGTTGTCAGTTCAGAGTTGTCAGTTCAAGATTAAAAACTGAACATACAATTATTATTATTTTATTAAATAAGAGAAATTGCAATTGATAGTTGCGGTCACTGATCAACATTTGTTTTCAGCATATGGAAAAGAATTTTCCATTTTCATTTTGATGGTGATTTTTGTCAATTTTAGACAAACGCTTCATCATCCATAATAATCATGCATTTTAATTATCAAAGATATGATTTTGCTTTCAAAATCAACTCAACTCAAACAACTGGGCTTGTGGGCACATGTTGCCTCCTTTGTGAAAGACTGTGTGAAAAACAGACTCACCATAATAAGACACCTGAGCTTGTTTGTCTGTCACACGTTTTGACCGTTCTGGGGGACAATCATGGATAAACTTTTTTTATGAGAATGACCAAATGTCAAATTTATTTATAAAAGAAACCAAAAGTTGCAATCTCTGTTTTATAGGTTTAACAACTTTAAGTCCCCGCACATGACATTATATTCCTCTTTTAAATTGTGTGGATTTGCTTGTTTCATCTGGTTGCAATGCTTAAGGTTGACAGAAATGTGAAGACTGGGTTTTTGTCAGCCCTGAATATGAACACTAAAGTATCATGTTGATCAGTTCAAAAATAGTAAAGTGATCAGTAGAGGTTAGTTTCTATTCTGCACCAATATTTCTAATGTTTGACGTGGGTGACTAATCCATTTGCGTCACATCTTCTCCGTAGTTCAATAATACAAATCTATATGCAGTTTACAGCTTGTACTGACATTTCACGATAGTGTTGAAGACGACCGGCTTTACACTATCTACAAACAAACTACACATTGGATATGTACCAAGCCTCTACAGTGCTATCAGTGTATTCAGCTTGCGAATCGGTGTTGATCACATTGGTCTACACAGTGTGACGTCGGTTACTGAAAATAATTAAAGGACATTACCCTGCTTTCAACAATGGCGGGGCAATCTTTGCCCAATGCTAGTTCGGTTGCTCTCTGGGTGAATTCTGGGATCCCAAGGATAGGTGGGTACTCTGGGGTTAGAGTCGGGTCAGTGGCAATTTGCTGCTTAATTTTTCGTACAAGAGGAAGCCATGCGGTGTGTCCATGTTCTCCAACATACTCTGGTCATTAAGAGAAATGTACATTTGATTATAAACAGGCCATGTTGTGAAGTAAGAAATATGTAAGAGTGGTCATTTTTGGTATTCCTTTTAAATGACCTATGAAATAATTTGAGAATGGAATGGTTTTTACAATAAAATAAAATGCTATTGCTCATGAAAAGTAAATGGTATGTAAGATGTATCATAAATATGTTTGGTGCATTTTCCTGTATATCTGACATTTCAGGTGTACAATGATCTTAAAGGGACAGTTCACCCACAAATGAAAATTCTGTCATCATTTACTAACCCTCAAGTTGTTCTAAACCTGTGTGAATTTCTTCCTTGCGTTGAACACAGAAGATGATATTTTGAAGAATGTGGGTAACCATAGTTTCTGGTCACAATTGACTTCCATACTATTTTTTTCCTATACTATTGAAGGTCATGAAGTCGTTTGAAAGACTGGTGTTGGCCTACCTGAAGGACATCACATGACCCTTGCTGGATTCTCTTCAGTTTGCCTACAGAGTAAACAGGTCTGTGGTTGATGCAGTCAACATGGGACTGCATTATATCCTGCAACATCTCGATAGACCTGGGACTTACACAAGGATCTTTTTGTGGACTTCAGTTTGGCCTTTAATACCATCATCCCTGATCTTCTCACAGCCAAACTGACCCAGAGGATCATTGCAGACTAGCGGCTGAATGGTGTCGTCACAACAACCTGGAGCTGAACACACTCAAAACTAAGATGATCGTGGATCGTTTACTCCCTTCTCCAGCTGAGGAAGTTCAACCTGCCACAGGAGCTGCTGAAACAGTTCTACTCGGCCATCATCGAGTCTGTCCTGTGTTCATCTAGAACTGTCTGGTTTGGTTCAGCTACCAATTCGGACATCAGGAGACTACAACGGACAGTCAAGGACGGCTGAGAAGATCATTGGATCCCCCTTGCTCCAAGATCTTTGCACCTCCAGAGTGAGAATACGGCTAAGAAAATCTCTTTGGATCCCACACACCCAGCCCACTCTGTCTTTGAACTGTCGCCCTCTGGCTGGCTGGTGCTACTGAGCACAGAGCATCAGAACAGTGAGTATCAGAACAGCATTGTCTACCATAACGGTTGTAACATTAAAAAAATAAAAATAAACATAAAATTTACATCTAAAATTGTATCAGTAAATTATATCACAAACAGTACACTTGTACACACCATATCTGTACATTCATTAAAACAATGATATATATTTTTTCGATATATTTCTACTTCTGTATTATATTGCACTATTTGCATTTTTGTTTCTTATAGTATTGTTATATTTCATTTCCACTGTGTAATTCCTATATATGTCTGCACTATGTCTCTAACTAAGTTACTTTCTGAAGCTCCTATCACCAAGACAAATTCCTTCCTTGTGTGTGGTGTAAACAAGCTTGGCAATAAAGCTCATTCTGATTTTGATTCAATTGGGACCAGCAACTGTTTGGTTACTCATATTCCTCAAAATATCTTCTTTTATGTTCAACAGAAGAAATTCCTACAGGTTTAGAACAATTTGACGGTGAGTAATTGATGGCAGAATTTTCATGTTTGGGTGAACCATCCCTTTAAGAGCAAGAGAGTTAAAATTCAATTTTGATTTTATAGGGTCTTTAATTTAACCATCATCATTATAGGTAGTAGTCCGTGTCCAGTTTGAGGCAGATCTAGTAAAATCACTCACCCCTCCCAGCTAGATTCACTTTATCGGGGTGCGTGTCTCGCTTGAAATCCTCTGTAAGCTTCATCTCGGATGATATGAAGACTGCACCATCAAACACAGAACAAGTAGACATCTCGTGCTGGTGCATTACATTGTTTTCCCACTGTAAACACGAGTCATTCTCCAGATCTGTCAATGACAACCTGCAACGGTTTGTTTACTGTCTGTTGCTTAGCTGCTAGATGTGTGACTGTTTCCTAGCAACGGCTCATTAACACTATAAACTCTGCCATAAGTCATGATGTCATACCCCCACCAAGCTAGTTCATCTATTGTGGTCACTGCTAAGTAAACAAAACATTAATTTGACAATTAACAACATTCTTTCAAAGGACAGATTAATCAGGTCACATAAACTGTACTGCACGGTATATACTTTATTTCTTGAGTCAGTTGTGTCTTTTTTATTTGTCATTATGTGTTTGCATATCTCAGTCTACAGATGAGGAAAAAAACATCATATAAAATTGTGGTATTATTTACACTCATATTTTATTATTTTACAAGACTGTTTTTCATTAGCATTAAAACACTTGAGGTTAATACAGTTTTTCAACATTGAGCATCATGCTTTAGAAACAAACATTGATAGGGTGCACTGTCGCCACACAGGATCCATGGTTCAAACTGTCAAAATAAGCTCTCATCACTAGCATTCAACCATCTTCATCCTCTTCTCCTTCAGTCATTTCAATAGGATTCACTGCAAAACGGTAGAAATTAATATTTAGCATGGCTGAGCACCATTAAAAATTGAATAGAATGCAACAGTGCTGGTTCCAGAAATATTTTTCCCCCATTCATTTATAAAACTACTCATTTACAAATGTTGACTATATGTATAAATTATATATTTTAAGTTTAAGTTAAGTAGAGAGATTGACTCGATTACTTCGCAGTGATTCATGGGAGTGGGAGGAGCTAAAGAGCTTTTTTGGGGTTTCCTTTTCTGTACAGCATCATGGGTAATGTAGTTTCACATCAGGAATTCCATTGTTAAACATGATTTAAAAAATAAAATAAAATAAATAATGCGGGCTGAAGCCTTCATCAGAAGCAAATACCATAGATTAACAACCTTGTAGCTCAGAGTAAGGCTGTCTTTAAAATATCTAAGTTTATAAGTTATCGTTCAAAATCAATTTCCAGTTTTTACTTCCGGAACACGAATGTTAAACTCTATTGGAAATGCCTATAAATTATTTAGCAAATTTAAATTGATAAAAAGAGCATGCAGAATTGTAATTCAAATTTGAATTTAAGAATTATTGTTATCATTAGGCTACTATTATTTAGAATTTTTCTTCTTTTTAAATAAACATTTTCATACATGTGGAGCATTGTGGAAAATTACAATATCATCCATTTCACCACTAATTTTAAGGTCAATATTTATTTTTATACAGTTATCTGAATAAATTGCGAAAATATTTTGTAGTGCTGTAAGGCAAAATTAAAATTTGTGTTGTTTTAAATTGAAATTAGTTTTATTTATTTTCATAGTTGGAAATTTATGAAGGCTAATCAACTTACACTTTAGAAAAAGGCAAAGCATTTTTAATTAAAATTGTATTTAATTCATGGCAAAAATTCTGTTGGCATAAGGAAACTCCTCTGTTGTGTAACCATGATCAATTTCTATGAATTGCAGTTCATTATTTTGATTCTAATGCAAACTCTTACATGTTATATGCTGAGCAGAGATGAACACAGGTCCTTTACCAGAGCACAGTTTAAAGGTGACAGGTGGGATGAGCTCCAAACCAGGAAAACTGATCTGCAACAAATGACAAAAAATTCACTCATGTACGTTTATGATTAGAAGTAAGTTGTCAATCAATCAGTGACAATAATAAATTCACCATTGGCATGCAGTGGCGGAGAGTGGCAATAGGCAATGGTTTGGAAGCTCCGACACCGTCACAGACGGACACAATATGCATCTCATCTCCTGCCTCCTCACTAAGACATATCTGTGAAAACAGAAATCAGGCCATTTCAGAGGAATAAAAAACCTGTGGCTTTGTGTAGGTTATCAGGCCCATTCATACACTTTATCAATGCCTTTTTAATATTTCATCCAAAAATGTTAGTCATTATTTACTCGCCCTCATGTAACACAATGCAAATGACCCGTAAACACAAAAGGTACATTTTAAGTCTTTTATAATGAAAGTGAATATGGACTGGTACAGTCGAACCACAAAACGACAAAAGCATCAACACATTTTATAAATGCCCCTGCCCTGACACATTACAGTTTCTTATTAGCCTACTTCTAATTATTTTAAGCTTTTAGCCCACCACCGCATTAAATAAAAATGTATAAACAAATAATTATTAATTTATTTGTTTTAAATAAATACATGCATACATACATAAAAACACAAACTACACGGCTCCCTTTGTGTTTGTGTTCATAAGCATTGTTGAAAAGATTTGACTTTGAAGAATGATTCAAATGAATCGGATTTCCTTAATGATTCAGTCACAACGATTAACAGCTCACTTGTTGAGGCCCGGGAAAGCTGAACATACGCCACGGAAAAAGAAAGTCATAAGAGTTTGTAACGACATGAGGGTGAGTAAATGATGACAGGTTTCATGTTTAGTATGAGGCCCAAAACTGGGTTTGTGATAAGAACTGATACCGTTTTGATGAAGAACTGATTCTCCAGAAGATCATTTTCTGCTTGAAAGACAGCTGTGGTCTCGGAACCACTGAGTACACAACCTTTCAGAAAAAAAAAAAAAAAAATACAGCAAGTAAAAGTGGACAAAACACTGTAGGCAATCGAAATGGCTCTTTGTACAGGAGGGACGTGATCTTACCCCAGTGAACACAGGCTCTGTCAGACACAGACGATGAGCTGGATAATTCAGACAGACTGATTGAAGTTACAGAGTCATTTTCGACATAGCAGCTTGTCATTTCAGCCAGCACAAACGCTGTTCAGTTGAAATATCGTGAGAAGAGAGTCTGTCTGCACCCTTTCTTCCCCTAAAGTAGCCTAAACGATTCAGCACGTCCCCTTATGTTTGTTTACAACTAGGCGTTTTAGTAGCCTGATTCTTTTCATGAGAAAAGATTCAGCAATATACAATCAAGATCAATATAGCAAGTAATATCTGGCACAATGATTGAACAACTATGATGTTTTAATATGAACAGTGCTATGCACATCGACAGAAACACAGCACGCAGATCACTGATCATCAATTGGATCTGTGAGTGATGAACTTCAGGTGTTTTTGCCTGAGCGTGCGAGGCGCTTCATCAGACACCAGAGGGCGCTCGATGCCTTCTCATCAAGTGTGTTGCCTGAGGATGTTGTTGTGGAAAGTTTGTCCTACAGTAGTTATTAGTTATTTCTTAAATACAACTTTTTATTAATTTAAAGTTTGCTGAAACAACTGTTTTGTTTTGTGATACGCATTTTTTTAAGAAGTCCTAGAATTAAGGAAATTAATTGATTAATTAATGGAGCTGCAGTTTATTCCTTTATACTTTTTTTAAAATTATCTTAATTTATTAAAAAAATATATTGCCTTCTTAAGCATGCTGGCAGTCATAACCTGTGTCAACTAATTTTAACCAAGTATGAACACAAAAAAAGCTAAATGGCTGTTTAAAATGTTTTATTTTTTATAAACCATATAAACTGCTTATCACATTTTTACTTAACCCACATTAATATCTCTCTCTTCTTTCTGTATATATGTTTTCGCTATCTTTATACATTTAGCCACAGGGGAAAATCTAAATATTTCAGATCACAGCCATACTTGGTAATTTATAAACATGTTTAAGTCCAGGGGTCAGAGGGTGTAATTCCAGCAGAGAGATTATCATGCTATGATAATAATCTACATTTCTGTTTGATGATAACTACATTTCTGTTTCACATGTCAACATCTTATGCTCTGACTAAGCAACAGTTTTTTCTTCCACTTTTTAAAAATGTATTTATTTATTTATTTATTGTCTAAGGCAGGTAAATACCCCTTGCTTTTCCACAGTCACTAACTAGATCTTGACTGGCTCACTGTGGATTTTTCTTTAATTAAAATAAAATCCTCATTAATTGAATAAAATAGATAAAGTATGTCACTCAAATGATATTTTCAATACAATTAATTATTAATTATTATTATTAATAATTGGATATTATATTATATGAATTATATTATATTATTTGGTCCTTGAATTTGATTGGCTTAAAGGCCTTCCAAGAGCGCTGATATTTATTACATGTGGAAGTAACCCCATTTTTTTCTTCTACCTTTTTTTCCCCCTTTCTGTAAAATATAAATAGGAACTTTTCAATATTTTATTGTTGTACCCAGAAATGGCACATTTGGGTCATTAAGATCCCGTGTCATATTCTTGAGTATCTACCTTTTGCCTGAACATGCAAGTTCCCTGTGATTCATATCTTAAGCCTGTTATGATTTTCTGGTTAACATTTTTTTAATTTCACTTTGCCTCATCGTGATTCATTTCTTTCATTGTACATTTTTGTGGCTCGCTGTTTACTTGTTGCTTCTACATTTTTTTATCAAATGAATGCAAATCATTAGTTTTTGATGTGTTTATCCATGTGTATGAACTTGATTTTATTTACCAATCTAATTTGTTGCGCATTGTTTAACCATAATCAGATTTTGTTTTTTAAAAGAAGTCTCTTATGCTGCTCACCAAGGCAGCATTTATTTGATAAAAAACATACATACACATTTAAAAAATAAAAACATAATAATGTGACATTTTTAAATGTGAAATATTATTTCAATTTAAAATAACTGTTTTCTTTTGTAATGTATTTTAAAATTTAATTTATCAAAGTGTAATTTTTTTCATCATCATTACTCCAGTCTCAGTCTTCAGATGATCCTTCAGAAATCATTCTAATGTACTCATTCTGTGCTCAAGAAACATTTATTATTATTGTTATCAATGTTGAAAACAGCTGAGCCGCTTAAAATTATTGTGGAAACCGCGTGATCCATTTTTTTCAGGATTCTCTTATAAATAGAAAGTTCAAAAGAACAGCATTTATTTGAATTTGAATATATATATATATATATATATATATATATATATATATTTTTTTTTTTACTTTTTTTAAACAAGTTTACAATAAGGTTTCAGTAGTTAACGACGTTAGTTAATGTATTAATTAACAATGAACAAAATATTTGTTACAGTATTTATTAATCTTTGTTAATGTTAGTTAATAAAAATACAGTCGGTCATTTATTGTTTGCTCATGTTAGTTCACAGTGCATTAACTAATGTTAACAATTACAACATTTGATTTTAATAATATATTTGTACATGTTGAAATTAACATTAGATTAATAAATGCAGAAGTATTGGTAATTCTTAATTCATGTTAACTAGTTAACTAATGAAACCTCATTGTAAAGTGTTACCAAATTTTTTTTTACTGTGACTTTTGATCAATTTAGTGCATCCTTGCTGAATAAAATTATTAATTTCTTTAAAAAAAATCTTACCCCAAACTATTGAGCAGTATTGTATCTCTTCAACATGTGTGGATGGACAGTGCTTTCTTCATCAGGTTTTTTACATTTCTTTTCATCTGATCTGTGTGAGTACTTGTTTATCGTTGAAGAAGAAGAAAGACTTCTGACCTGTAGTTAACCTCTTAGGATTTTTATTGTCTTATGTTTTTCAGATATGCCTCACTGATGATGTTGCAGGGTGAAATTCTTGTACACGTTGTTTTTGCGGGTGAGTCCGACTGTTGGCGGTGCTGCTTATCAGATGGCTAAACAATCTATCCTGCTCTATGACATTTTTACCTCGTCTTTTCTGAGGAATTCTTCACATTCTCATTTTAGTAAGTCTCAATAGTGTACCCACTCACTACACACTCGTCCATGTTATCTCTGATGTCCCTGTTATCTTGGCATCGGCACCCTGCCCAGACCTGCAGTTTATTTGAGGAACACAGAAACTCATAAACAAGCACAGTATTACTTAGAATTATGAAGGAAATAGTAATTATGTTATACAGATATACTTTTGCGAGTTGTTTGGGTTAATACTATTTTAAGCCAACGAAGTGAAGTATTCTGATCTTTTTAAACGTGGTAGAACATGAATAGAAATGATTTACAGTAATTCCCTTTCACCATCTAAAAATGTAATATTTAATCGTTAATAATCATTAATTGAAGAAAATAATTGGTCACACTTTAGTTTGGGGAACATATTCACTTTTAACTATGACTTTTGCCTCAAACTCGTAGTTTATGACTTATAATTAAAAAAAAAATAGTCATTAAAAAAGTCATTACTTTTAGCAGTTCATTATTCTGATTTAGTCAAAGCACATCTGTTACAGTTTGATTGTTGCCATTGATTCGCTTATTGAATCTTGAATCCCCTACATTCCAACATTTATTTGTTTTAGAGATTCTGAGCAGCTCCGTCCATCTTCAAGCATGATCTGATATACCTCTTTAGGAAAATTCATCTTCCCTCCTGACATGATGCTGTTTATTATGGCTTTGAGCTGCATGGGAGGTTTGGAGATCAGTATCTCCTTAAGATGATTTTTTTTTTTCAGTACTTAGTGGAGGTCATTGACCGAGAGTAGGTACAGTGAAGTATCGTCAAATACCCGGTGCTAGTCTAAATGCCAGTTCTGACGTTTTTCCTAAGGATATTGTTTTGCCTTGCACTGTATTCACATGTTTCTGTTGTCAGCTCATCTTGTTCTGGAGGTTCTCCTTTAATTGTTTCCATCCAGTTGAGCTGGAGTGATACGGGTGTTGTAACATCCTGGGTTGGTCCAATGCCACATTCACCATATGAACTGTTCAACACAAATACTCACGCATGCATACCCTATATCTGTCTGGTGAGCTGTGTAGAACTTTATATATGGTGCAACTCATTCATTTTTTGTAATGAGTCATATGGACTTATAACACCTACATTTACATTTATTAATTTAGCAGATGCTTTTACAAATGAGGAATACAAACAGGCAAATCAACTTAAGGAGACAATAAACACGAGAAGTGAGAAGTTTCAGACCTCGGTCAGAACATTACAAGCTAGAACAGGAATAAAGGGATAAGCATAGAAGAAGATTATTGTTTGTTTTTCCAGCAGGGTGCAGTTTAGTGCTCATGGATGAGATAAGTTTTCAGCTGTTTCTTGAATATTTTCAAGGATTCAGCTGTTCGGATAGGGTGGGAAGATCATTCCACCAGCAAGCAACAGTGAACAAAAACCTTCTGGAAAGTGATTTTGAGCCACTTTTTGATGATAACACGAGGTGCAGCTCACTTACCGACCAGAGTGGAGGTACAGTAGGAGGGACCGGATCAGTTGACGTTCTGTTGGCAAGCACCAATATCTTGAACTTGATGCAAGCTGCAACCAATAAGCAGTGCAGAGAGATAAACAGGTGCTTTCGTGGGCTCGTTGAAGACCAGTAATGTTATTGCAATGTGGACCATTTGTAGATGTTTGATTGCATATCCAGCCAGGCGAGCATTGCAACAGTCCAGTGGTGTGGATGCATTGTGCATAATAGTGCAACAAGTTACTGATGCAATTTTAATAAAGCACTACAGGGTTTTTCCTGGCTCAAAATGAGGCGGAGGTGGTAAAATTGTAACACTAGGGTGGTCCAGGGGCATGCTCCCCCGGGAGAAAATTTTGTACATTTTAAAGATAAATTCATTAATCTGGTGCACTTTGAGTCACTCGAATCTGTTGTTAAAAATAAATAATAATCCACCCGCCAACCACCCATATTCTTTGATTTAGATATCTGCATCTGATCATCACATTACAATTATTCAATTAAGCATGATAATATGATAACATATCACACAATTAACATTTATTTAAATTAAAAGTTCTTCTTTTGGCAAAATTACATTTTCTTTACAGCCTAAACAGAGGCTTTACTCCCTTTAAACTTATTGTCAATGTTTCATTTTTGAAAACACTCTTATCGGAATAATTTTTTGTACCTTTATAAAGGGCATTTTCCCCCTAATTTTATTTAATGTATGCTCTAAATTTCATTTAAAATTCTTACATTGTATCAATACATTCAATTAAAATAATAAGACACTAGGCTGTTACCAATCAAATTAAATAATTTACATTGAAAAATTATAACTGTATTAAATGAGATTATTTTGAATATTTTTTGAATATACAAGGAATGTTGAAAAGAATGATACTTTGAAACTAAACCGCCAGTAGGAGGCGGCAGGCGGCCGTCTTAATGAGCGAGTCATTGAGTCATTAATGTAAACGATTCGTTCAAACGGCTGATTGATTCAGAATGAGGCGGTTTAATAATGGGCAATTGAATCTTTGACTCAAGCGATTAGTTCAAAACGCTGAATGATTCAGTAATGAATCATGGATGAGTGTTGCTGTGAGACGCGATATGTTTCTGTTGTTTGGAACTATTTTCGCTGTTAAAACAGAACAAAAACAGTTTAAAAATGTAAGTAACTTAATTTTAACTATTTGTTTATTGAACTGTTATGAAATTAATATCTCGGTTTCAATCGTGATGGCATTCAGGAAAACAGCACTCTGGTCGTGTGTAGCCTATATATTGTTTCTTAACTATAATTAATGTTATAAATAACTGCGCGAGACTCAACAGCGCAACTTTGTTACCGTCCGTACATTAGGTACCATGATGGGAGTTCCGTGTCTTTATTACACTCATTTAGCTGTCATCCACCCTCGATTGAATGGAAAACATTTCTCGGCCCGCTCGACCCGCGGATTATGATCCGTGCAGCACTATCGGCAAACTACACGGTTAGAGAATGGACACAAGCGGGAATCGCGACAGAACTGTCACGGTGGAAAAAGTGTATATGAGCACGTGACTGTCTGTCCGAGTTTTGTCGAGAGGCGGAGGCGGCACGAAATTTGACGGAGGCGGCCGCCTCATAATTGTCTATGCAGGAAAAACCCTGCACTATTTACAGTCAGAGGGATTTAACAAAATTAAGTATTCTGATGGTCACGTAACCTTGCTATTAAGCCCCGTTCACACCGCCAGCGACACGCAGCGACAAAGCGACATGATCCCATTCATTTCAATGGAGCGCTGGCGACATCCGGCGACACGAGCGACAGTGACCGTTGGCGACAGAATGTGGGCGTGTCAAGCGACAAGAGACAAGCGACAAAAGTTGAGAAATTTCAACTTTATGCAAATGAGAAGCGATTTTCGCGAGCGACAACCAATAGGAAAGAAGACTTTCAGTGGAGCTCACGTGGAGTGCAGGCAAGACAGAAGAGTTTGTGGGAGATTTCACTGTTTTATATGATTTGACTGTAACCACATACATGGATATAATAAAATGACGAATGGAAAAGAAACTGTCGACAGTCTCAGTGAGTTTAATTCATATACATTTATAGTTCGAGTGTTGTAATTTTATGATGCAAGTTTAGCAATGCTGCAGATCATTTTACAGTTTCCCTGCATTATGTTGACTATTAGGGACAAGAAAATTGATTTTTTGTCAAATTCGAATGAAGTTTTAGTAATTTATGACAGAATGAGTGAGTTTAATTTGTTGATTGATCGATCGTTAATCTAGTAAATGATCTAATCCACTGAACACTGCTGTGGTGGTAATATAAAAACACTCTCCCAACAGCATACTGTTTCTTTTGAGCCTAATTCCTAGTCAAATTAAATAATATAGTTGTATATGTCACTTCTGATGGAATTTTGTGTAGATATATGGCTAGACATGCAGTCTACCAATAACATTAGAGCGACAGTACTACGAACGCCCACAAGCGACTTCACAGTACAGAGACAAGCGACATGTAGCGACAAAATCGCTGGCGGTGTGAACGGGGCTTTAGGCCACTGATACCTTTGTAAAAAAAAAAGCCATATAGCCATCCTAGGTGTAAATGATTTTTTTCTTTCTTTCAGCCAAACAGAATCAGAGTTATATAAAACAATATCCTGGCTCTTCCAAGCTTTATAATGGGAGTGAATATGAGATTTTGAAGCCCAAAAAAAGCGCATCCATGCATGATAAAAGTACGGCTCCAGAGGGTTAATAAAGGCCTTCTGAAGCGAAGTGATGCGTTTTTGTAAGAAAAATATTTATAAAAAAACTTTATAAACTGTAATCACTAGCTTCCGGTAACGTCCGTCCGCACGTTCACGAGAGAGTCGAGTTCCGGCGTGTGACATAGGATGTAGGAAGTAGGAGTTGTGTAAGCTTAGGTGAGAGTAGACGCCTCTCGCGGTTCAAACAAATAGTGCTGGGCAACAAACTCAAGCTCCTCCGACATTTCTCTTTAAAAATTCTCGTTTTAGACCTCTAATTTGTGACTGGTGTTTTGTTTTGCTCTATCCTCTTTGCTTCCAAGTTTGTCACTACATCATGCGTCGGGTCCGAGTTCACTCTTCAGCCAGAACTCAACTCACCTACCGAAGTCAGTGATTCTAGTTTATAAAGTTATACTTATAAATATAGATATTTGTCTTACAAAAATGCATTGTTTCGCTTCAGAAAAGGCCTTTATTAACCCCCTGGAACCATGTGGATTACTTTAATGATAGAAGGAAGTGCTTTTTGTAACTTCAAAATCTCAGTTACTATTAACTCCCATTATAAAGATTTGGATGAGCCAGGATATTTTTTTAATATAACTCGGATTGTGTTTGGCTGAAAGAAGAAAGTCATATACAGCTAGGATGGCTTGAGGGTGAGTAAATTATGGGATCATTTTCATTTTTGGGGGAAACTAAGTACTTAAATGCATCTTTGTATGTAATTCCATAATTACCTCTATTGTCTTCAAAATGGGGTGAAAGTGTACTGCTGAATGTACTGATAAATGGTTATGGTAAACTAAAATACACTTTAATGCCATTTCTACTTAAACTTATGTCATGTATTTAAATATATTTGTTATTACACATTTGTACGGATGAAACTGCAATTTAGTACATTTAAAGTATAATAACTTTAAATGTAATAGCAAATAATACTCTACAGTTAAAATTATTCTCTAAAGCATGACAAAAGATTATTAAAATAATATTATAAAAAAAATACACCACTTTAAAGTAAAACATTTGGCATTATTACATAGTGCACTTAAAAAAAAACAGTCAAGAAAGTGTACTCTCTTTAAGTACACTTAAATTGTCTTTTATTTCATTAATATATTGTCTGCAAGTATGTTTTAAAAAAATATATAATGCTACACTTAATTTGATTATCCACTTTACTGACTTTCTATTAAGTGACTTTTCAACTTGTCAACTAAGACTGTTAGTATACTGTTAGGTTTTAGGGTTTGGAATAGTAGAATAAGTTGACAATTTGCAAAGTTAGTAAAATGGACTATCCAAAAAAAAGTGTTACCACATATACAGTAAGTTTAATATTTGAGGTACACTACAATTGCGCATTCAATACAATTAAGTGAACTTCTTTTTTCACAACGGATGATTGGAGTCTTCATGATGTGATTGTACATGTCTTTAAACTGATTTAAAAAGTGTTTTATTCTTTTTTTTTGAGTAAAACTTTTTAAAAAGGAAAAAGCTGGTCAAGTACACATTTAAATTCTAAATCAGTGATGAACACGTTGTCTTGTCATTTATGCAATGGATTTAAGCTTAAACCATCATAAATGTAGGCCTATTTCTCACATTCATTCTGAGACCACATAACAAATATACTATATTTAGTAGACTTTTTTTAATTTCATAATTTTGAGCATTAATGTCAGCTCAAACATTCTTTTGCTCCACATACATACAATTACACACAATTTTATATACAGAGTTTGAAAAGTAGACTGATGTGCTTGCCTAAAATGTATTTAATATCAATAAGTATTCATCTGACATTTCATTTCTGGTTTCCCTTTGTAATCTCACTTAAATAATACATCTATCTCTACCACTGTACCTGATCAAAAACCTGAACAAAAACACATGTACCTAAAATCCTGTTCTCATATTTGTCCTGTTAACACAACATCAAAACTCCATCCTTTGATATTATAGTGCTAAAGTTGCCACAACTGTCCAATACTTGCTACGAAGGCTTTTTGAGGAAATCAGTGAAAGAGGAAGTTGTCTGTATCGACTTGATATGAGATGGCATTGTGATCAGTGCAAACAGGGAAAATTCAAAAACAAAATTTTTGGCGAGTATCACATTAAGCATAGAAAGTGATATTAAACAACAACTAGGTGATTGTGTTCCCTCTCGGTACACTATGTCAATAATACATTCTAGACTATGAGGTTCAGGTGCTTGCTTATGTTGTAGGCCTATAATTAAAAAAAATAAATGAAAAAAAAATATATACAAACAGAATATTGTAATGGTTGGAGGAGTGTGAAGCTTTTTTCCATCTTTTTTTCTGAATTTTCAAAATAAACCAAAATAAAATAATAATAATAGCAGCATTGAACATTAGCCAGCAAAACAGATAAATCTGATGAGGGCCAAAGTCCCAAAAATTTTTTTTTAACAGGGATGCATGGTATATTGATTATCGGATGATATTGGATGTATATATTTATTTATTTATTGGTATCCCTAAATATTAGATATAATTATGTATACTTGATTACCTTTGTCGTCATCTAACACTCACTTAAAGTTAATCTTTAATTTGTCAACACCACAATTTAATCTTTAGAGAATCTCAAAATATAGATTTTTCATATTGTATATTACAAATTCACAATTCATTTTAGTTTTTATTTATTTAGACTAAATAGTGTAGAATTTTAACATTGGCTATTTATCTGGTTTATCAGTATCAACCAGAATTTTAATATCAGCACATCTCTATTTTGACTTAGTGAAGAATTGGCCTTTCTCTACTCATTTTTTACAAACAGCAAACATATTTGAAAAAAATCCCATGCAAATTGGTGAAGCCGTCTACACGCTCTCTTTTCTCGGGAGAGTTCAGGTTTGCTTGCAACGTTAGAGCGGGACATCTTGTAGCTTATATTGAGGTTGCTGGACTGGGAAAAATCAGTGAACTACTGAACCTGTACAACACAGAAATATTAACGTGGCAGGTATTCTACACATTCACAGCTAAAATGTGGGGGTTAAAATAAATAATAATAATTTAGTATAGATATTGTACAAAATCTAAACTTTTTATATTTAAAAAACACACTGTGCTTGGAAAGTCTATAACGTCTAGAGTTCTTGTGTCCCATGTATTTGAAGAAGTCCATACTCAGAACATAGCACTGAAAAAACATGTTGGAGGACCTTCTGGTCTGATTCATTTTTTTGCCAAACAAACTAGACCAAACCGGGCTGAAGTGGATTGCTCCAGTACTCCAGTACTTAATAGAACGTTAGCGGTATCGGATTGCTCCATATTACACCCCTTCATGAGCAGTACCAGTTCAGTCGTTCTCTCCATAGACGGGCTCTTTGTGAGAAAGTTCCCATAGTGCTTGCCTCTCTATGGTTATATCTTTGCACTCTTCTGTCTTTCAGTTTTGGAGCAGGCTCCCCTGATGGCTTTCATGGATGTTTTTGCTGGGCCTTTGTGGTCTCTGCTGGGGAAGTCCCGCCAACTGTGATGTAAGTCAGTCCTTTTCCCTGTTTCTTCTTCCTCAGCGTTCTTTCATTTCAGCCATGCTAGAGACTCTCAGCCATCCTGCTCCTATAGGTTACAGCTGGAGGAAATAAATAATAAGTGTTAAAGCTGAAGTACGTAATTTTTTTCAATATATTTTGTAACCTTTTAAATACTTTTCTTACTCCAACTGAATATGTAGAAACAAGTATAAGAACCATTTGTAGGTGCTATAATCAAACATTGGGTCCTATTTTAATGATCTAAGCGCATGGTCTTAAAGTGCACAGCACAAGTGCACTTAGGGCATGTCCGAATCCTCTTTTGCTAGTTTAACGATGGGGAAAATGGTCGGCACGCCCGGCACATGGTCATAAAAGGGTTGTCCCTATTCTCTTAATGAGTAATGGGTGTGTTTTGGGCGTAACGTGCAAAAAACAATCTGAGTGTCCTTTCCCATTCCCTTTAAAAGCCAGTTGCTCTCGCGCCATGGCAGATTCACTATTTACATGGCGGAATTTGCAAGCGGAAAAACTGAGAGAAAAACTTTCTCTCCAGAGAGAAAACGTATCTGCTCATGCACGAGGTTAAAGCGCAAACAGACCATCTACGGGACAAGCCGGATTCCACCATATCTTCATGTACACAATAATAATCACAATAATTTACATTGTAATCCTTTTATTTTTAGAGTGTACGCGCCCGCCTATAAGCACCCTTTAAAAAACAAAAATAAATAAATACTGCGCCATTGACTTTAAACCAGGTTTTTGTTGGTCAATGGCACAGTCTAAGTTGCCTCAAAATATCAATGCGCCTGAACACACCTCGTTTTCAGACCAGCACGCCCATTGGTGCACAAATGCATTTGCTATTTAAACAATGTGGCGCAGGACATGAAAAAGATAACTGTGTCGGGCTGAAGCTAGCTAAAAGCACTTGTGCCTGGCGCCACATTGCGCCTAGTGTATGATAGGGCCCATTGTCTGATACAGCAACATCAGATTAACCAAGACTGGGGCGTTAGCGGTACAATTTGTTTCTGACCACTGACAGGGAAGTGTTCTGTTTGGGGAAAAAGTAATTTTTTGGTGATACAGAAATGACACACGTCACCTCTAAGGGTTACAAAAATTGTACAAAACAACATGTTTGGAAATTCAAAAGAAGCAGTCTGATATTACATTGATTTAAGTGGTCAAAGCTGTCCACACTGTTAAAGTCAGTATGAACGGCAACATTGGCAAAGACACTGGCTGCATGTCTAAATGCAAATCTTATTCTGACAGTCACTGGCTTGTAAAAGGCATTAACTTGTCAAATGCTATTTGGATGGACTAGTACCCCCTTCCCCTGTTGCATGCAAG
Source organism: Rhinichthys klamathensis goyatoka (assembly GCF_029890125.1). Lineage (NCBI taxonomy): Eukaryota > Metazoa > Chordata > Actinopteri > Cypriniformes > Leuciscidae > Rhinichthys > Rhinichthys klamathensis. Next base: position 4,776,445 of record NW_026606587.1, on the reverse strand, counting down.
TTCCCAAATTCAGGGTTTCTTAGCTTTAAAAATCTGTTGGATATGGCAGATTCCTTCAACTCAAACTGATGGGACAGATAATAAATCTAAACTGCGTTGGCATCCTAATGCATGCTGGTCAGTCACTGATAATAAAATTCAGTCCCAAAACGACCATTAATATGTTTAGGGTTAGAAAGATTTTATTACTTTTTGTAAAGAAAATACTTTTATGTAGCAAGAATGCTTTAAATTGTTCAAAAGTGACTATTCATAAAATAATCCTGAAAAAAATGTATCATGGTTTCCATAAAAATATTAAGCAGCACAACTGTTTTCAACATTGACAATAATAATAATTGATTCTTACACTGAAAATCAGCATATTATATGATTTATGAAGGATCATGTGACACTGAAGACTGGAGTGATGATGCTGACAATTAAGCTTTGCTTTCACAGGAAAAAATTACAGTTTAAAGTCCCCATAATAAAACCCGCAATAATTTTATCTCTTAAAACTCATCTTCGATCACCAAAATTACATTTTTAAACGTTTTTTTTCTTTATGCCTTAAAATAGCTTGAATGTAACTCTACCCTTGTAGGGGTGTAACGATACCCTCGTGTCACGATTCGATACATATCACGATATTGAACTCACGATACAATATTATTGCGATCCTCCAAGACTTATGGTAAAAGGTTAACAAAAAATTTACTGTTGATTTAAAATGCTAAATTTGGTGTTACATTGTGGGTGTAAATGAATAGACTTGAACTCTGTCACTGACTAGATATATTTAAAATAATGTTGGCCACTTTTTACTGGTAACATAAGACATTTGGCATTATCAGGGCCCACAAATATTCCTCCATTGCATTATTATACATTATATTCACCATTATATAGTTTACTGTAGTACTGACAATAAAACTCTGAAAACCTGATTTTTTTCTGACACTATATTGTTACACCCCTACACCCTTGTCTAATTTAGTATATGCGGTTCTATGAATATGCAAATTAGCCCCGCCTCCACTCACTCACACCAGCTCAGAGATCCACTCATTGATGATCACAAGTTGATGTGATTGGTTACAAGGTAGTTTGAGACGTCAGAAACACCAGCGATTTTAAACGGCGTTTTTGAGACTGTCTTTGGTTCACTGCAGTTTTAAGGAGAAAATACTCAGCAATGGTGTTGACATGAATTTGCACATGGTTTGTCTTAAAGCATATTAAAAACACAACATAGACATATAAACAACATTAAAAGCTTGATTTTCACCTCAGGGAGACTTTAAATTAACAGAAAATAGTCCGTTTTGATCTTCTAAATGCAGCCTTGGTGAGCATGAGAGACTGCTTTCAAAAACATTAAACAAATATCACCCAACCAAAACATTTGAATCTTAGTGTAAGAAATTTGAACCCGTTTCACCTTTCAGTTTTTTTTTTTTTTTTTGTCATGTCTCATCTTGCCTAGGGGCAGCAAATGAGCTATGAGTGCTAACTGGTGCATCGTCATAAAAATATGTGCATCAACGCTTCGGTTTGGTGGTTAATCTGTAGTAGATGGTAGAGATTCTGTTTATTAGAATTGACTTGACATTTGGATCTGTGGGCGCAGGAGTTATAGTGCACATATTACATGGCTAAAGCAGGTTTTAGACCAGTCTACGACATGTCTCAATCCCGTTCCGTTGTCAATCTCCTCTCCTTCCTCTAATGAAGACTGGCTGGCCAAGTGATTCTTTTGCCAATGATATTCTCAGTTAAGCATCCCTCATCTCATAGCACCCTTTCACCTCGTCACACTGCTGTGAGCCCTACCTCTTCTTCTTCTCCACTATTTTCTTTCGCTTTAAATGCCTGAGATTCTGATCCTATCTCGGCTACTGTACAAGTCTCCACAGGAACACATAAACAATACCAAGCATTTATGTGCTATCTGAGGGAAGAGGAAAAAACAAAATGAGAAATGTTCTGAGAGTGCCCGGCCCACCGCTCGATCCTCGGGGGGGGCAGCGTGATGGAATATAAGATGACCAGATACATTTCCTAGGTAAAGGTTCTCGGTTTAATTGTCAAAATACAATGGAATAAGACATTTTGGTCCCACTTTATATTACTATGTAATAACATTTAAATGAACCCATAGACACTTTAATAGCCTGCTATTAAGATTTGACAAAGTCGTTACAAATCTTACAATTTTCTACATCTTAACGAATCCAAGATGGAAATCATTCTATTTGGGTCACGTATGGTACAGCAATCTAAAGACTACACTTAAGAAATTTAAACCAAATACAAGATTTTGCGTAAAAAACTTGGGTATGCTAATTGAGAGCAACCTTAAAATAGATAACCAAATGTATGCTGTTGCCCGGTCTAACTTCTTACATCTTCATCAAATCAGTGTACAGTACGTGTTCCGAATTGAGTTCTCTTTCGCATCTTCTTGTGCTTGAATGCTTTAAGGATGTAAGGGGATGGATGTTGTAACACTTGAGTCATTACTATTACCTTAAAAAAACTCAAAAACTTACAATGACTTCAGTCATTATTAGGTAGTTATCATGCTGTTTACTGTTCCAAATAATTTGTAATTCCTTCTGAATAGAAGGATTTGGTAATACTCGAATCATTACTAGTGGGTTACCATGATCTGCACTCTAGAATAATTGTACATTATGCTTTGATCGCATTAATTATGAACCACATATAGTAGTTCCAAGAGGTATGAAAAAAATAGTAGTTACTGGTAATAGTAGCTAGTAGCTAATAGTGAACTACCGCATTCAACTTAGCGCTGTTACTTACTCATTCGTTAATCAGTTTCTTGTGAGTCAATAGTAGTAACTAGGGGTGTGTTCACTCTTGGCTCTAATAATGACTGTTGGCTCTAATAATCAAGAGGTGCTGTATAGCTGCATTATAGTTTCTGCTAATTTTTCAGAGCATACAGTATAGTCATGAATACTGGTTTCCCATTGGTTTCCAGTCAGTTAAGCCAGGGTTCATTGATTGGTTATTGTCTCGATTACTTTGTGAAGTTGAGTAAATACGCTAATCTCTTTGCTGCTACTCTCACACAAACAGATGTATGCATGAGGTGTTATGTTTTTCAGATATTATAGATTGCAACAGCGACTGTCCACTTTTTCAGTGAGTTTTCCCCCCCATTTATTTTCTCCATAGTGAACCACCACCCAGGCCCAGGACAAACTTTCATTGAGCTTTGGCCATCTGACTGTTGCACTATTGTTTTGTTACCTCGACATGCACCATCCGCTTTGATTGACATCATAACATGATCCATGATATAGGCTATGTGCACAAGCGTAATTTCGAACTTCCGCTATTGTCAGAAGTCGGCATGTCAGGTTCCGGTTTACGGCTGTTCATCCGCATCCACTATAAACGAACAAGATGAGTGCTGCTGTTGTACGAAAAAAAGAGTTGTTAAACACATCTAAGTTTCTAAGAACTGTAGGTGGATCTATCATCTAACGCCCGTTTCACACATACCCCGTTTGCAGTGCGTGTTGCGGTGCAGGAGCAACGCGCGCTATAGTGCTTTCACATATGATGCGTTTGCAGTGAATAACTGATCCGCGGCTGTACCACAAACACATACTTTCTATTTTTATTTAAAATCCAGCAGTTGTGCTGCAACTTTTTCAAAAAAAGTTGTCAGCATTGCTATTCTCTTTGTACACACTCTTTAATGGATGTATGCACGTTTAAACACAATTTAAACAACGCTAAGTTATTTAACAATATTATAACAAAGTTATTCCATGCATTAATTATATTAAGTTGCTCAAGCAAGTGGTCAAATTTACTATATTAAAATGGCAAATATTTTAAATTAAAACTTAAAATTGGCAAAAGCAGCCGACTCACGTGCCTTTTCTTTTGCATTTAAATTGTAATAGCCTACAATAGATCTTGCATGTCACAAAGAACTTGTTTTTCAACCTCCATGAATGAGACGAGTGTTGTTCATTATGTCGCCTTAATTGTAGTTTTCCTTGATTTACCCCGGTCTTCACAGTCTTCAGATGACTGTGAAAAATAGTAGTACCGGTAGGCTATATTAAATGCATTTATGGTGAGATTACTACATTTTATTTAATGAAACGCATTTATGGTGAAATTACTACATTTTCAGGTCAATCTTTGTGCATTTTGACCACGAAACATGCGGTGTCACTTTAATGCAGCACAGCAGATTCGGTGCAGTAACGATCGCTGTACTGCTGTTATACGTGCCGCATCTGGAAGGGTGTGAAAAGTGAAAGCCCTAACCTGTTAACATGGTGCGTTAGGAGCACTGCTGTGTGCCACTTTGCTCTGCTTCAAGTCGCTAACAGCCATTTGAGCTTCCACCGCTTCCCGAAAAACACCAACCTTCGTGCGCAGTGGCTGCACAAAATAGACATTTTGGGCGACGCGCAAAAAAAAAAAAAAAAGTAAGTATGTGTTTGTGGTAGGCTGCAGCCGCGGATCAGTTATTCACTGCAAACGCATCATATGTGAAAGCACTATAGCGCGCGTTGCTCCTGCACCGCAACACGCACTGCAAACGGGGTATGTGTGAAACGGGCGTTAGATGATAGATCTACCTAGTTCTTAGAAACTTAGATGTGTTTAACAACTCTTTTTTTCGTACAACAGCAGCACTCATCTTGTTCGTTTATAGCGGATGCGGATGAACAGCCGTAAACCGGAAACTGACATGCCGACTTCTGACAATAGCGGAAGTTCGAAACTACGCTTGTGCACATAGCCTATTGGTGTTTGTGTTCATAACGCTTTTCATGGACACTCAGCCAAGGCTAATGTTTCACTTTGAGCTCCAAAATTGAATAATCTCCATGGTGCATTGTCCATACATTTGAGAAAATATATTAAACAATACATAGCCTTGTCCTTTGCCACAGTTAGCCTCATCAGTCGGAAGCCCACTTCACCCAAGCTGCTGAGGTCAGTGACAATGCAGCCTCGCTTCTGTTGCGAGTTTGGCCAGTGCTTTCAGGTTAGTCTGCGAAAGTCTGTTAAGTTTGAAACACTGGGATATTTTCCCAACTTCTTGAAAACTGTGTATTTAGTTTAAAATATCTTTTTCTGAGTAAAGTTAGATGGTTATGTTGGCCATTTCTAGCTCTATATTGGACACTGCTTTATTTGGGAAAATGGTCCAGTGAAATGTCAGATGTAAAACATGGTGAACTTCAATGATTGATGACCTGAAAATATTTTAATCACGTCTCTTCTTGCTGCCATGCCCAGAAAGGCCACCTGGAACACGTTTTGAATTTCTTCGTTTGTGATCTCGCTAACTCAGCTTGAGCCGTTCCCTCCTGCCATGCTTCCACTGCTGTTTTTCTCACAAAGCTATTCATTAAAACGGAGAGGTTTGGGAGTTACCTGACACTGTAGGGGTCAAAGGGGTCTGTTATGTTATAATTTCAAATTGGGGGTGTACTATTCCCCGTGTAATTATTCAAATTAATCATCGAATGCATGTCATGACATGAATGCGCATTTCAATATTCATATTATCCATACTATTGTTATATCCTGTTGGCTTTGTCTGTTTATCGGAATAGTTTTATGGTGGGACCCAAATCGTTCATCTCATTAATCTCTCTCACTCTGTTATGGATTCATTTCTGATTACCTCATAAAGAATCAAAGGACCAAGGGGTATTTTTGATGCACTGAGAGAATGTGCAGCATCTGTTTGTCTGCCGTCATCCATATCCATGTGATGTGACAATGAAAAGCAGACCGCAGAGTCTTAGTGGGAGTTTTTTTCCATTGCAGAGTCGATTAGAGTCTCTTTAGCTATCAACTTTTCCACTTTTCAAACTGTCCTTTTAAACAGAAATGGTACCACTTTGCAATAAGGTTTCCTTTGTGAAGCAGACGTGTGCTTAATCTTAATTTTAATTAAAATAATAATATTATTATGTTATAATAAGTAAGGCAACCTAAGTGTATTTAAAGACAGCAAACTTGTATGTTTCTTAGAACAATCAAGTACACTTTAAAAAAGGGCTCTTTTGTAATAAAATCAAATGAAAAGTTTAACTTTAAAGTTTTTAGTACACTTATTTTGGTGTGCTGACTAGCATACTACAGCACATGTAATTTTAAATGGGTAACACTTTACACTAAGGTCCCAATAGTTATTGCATTGAGTTAACAATGAGGTAACAACAAACAATGAGCTATGCATTTGTTTAGTATTATATATTTAGTATTATATTTAGTATTTTGTTTTGTACTTATTGTAAAGTGTTATCAACTGTGGTTATGTTCATTCATGCATTTTCCAAACCGCATGTCCTATGCAAGGTTGTGGGGTTGTTGTTGTTGTTAGTTCGTGGTACTCAATGCATAAACTAATGTCAATTATTTGAACCGTACTGTCAAGTCACTGTCACTCATACAGCATCTCAGCATACAATGTTATGGCACAATTTGAAATTTAGAAAAAGTAATTTTTCCCTATCCAACTCAAGACTCTTCTTGTACTTCCACATATGCAGGCACTTTTTGTATTTTTTTGTGCTTGAATATGAACTCCAGCATGCAACATACAAATCATAATGTTCTAGCTGTTATATTCATTCTAAAAATGAAAACATACTAAAAATAGCCACTCTGACCACACCTATAAAACCAAATAGAGTTTATAAAGCATAACGCAAATATGCGCTCTCATATCTTACTCTCCATTGAGTTTCACCTTGATTTACTGCACTCACTGGGCATAGTGTTTCCATTTTAGATGAATCAAAGTCATTTATTTAGCACAATGTCTGTCACACACAGTGCCTGAGGGAAAATGAGGTTGCCATTGTAATAAAATGTAGACCAGGAGTGGGAAGCATTATTTATATCAGGCTAAATAGAAAGGTTTAGCTTGTACTGAGGGTGGAATATCAGTATCCTGTTTAGCTTTAGCCCATTTATCAAATCTGTCTTTGGATGTCCAGAAGGCCTTTCATGTACAGTACATGGAATTCTTCTCATAGATGCTACATATAAGTATAAGAAACAACAACCTAAATTTATATATTTCTTTCACCCTTTGGTTTCTCATAAGAAAAACGCCTATGTTTTGCTGACAAGCATTGACGAGTGACATTGTCCAGTATCGGAGGAAAAGGCTTTCTCTAAATATCAAGGAAGTGAGTGCTACACTGGGAACTAAGTCATGACAGGGCCGGTTGACACTTTTGTTGAGCATTCCATCCAGATACGGCCTTTATAAAAAAAACCTACTTGATCCAATCTCTGCTTGTTGGCCCTTGTTCAGCCCAATTATCTCTTCCATCAGCTCGCAATTCGTGGCAATCCAATTCTCGTTTGTTTGCTTTTTGTCACAGACACATCCATCTCCTTTGTCAATGAAATTTGGTGTCATTAAATGTATACATAAATGTTTGTGCAGTCATCTTGATTAAAAAGACGTCGTATTCCGATTATGTGTTTCCATGCATGTAGCTTTGTCTCATCATTCAGCAAAATGGAGCTCTTCCAAGGCTGATTTCATGCTCCAATACCAGCTGTACCAAACAGTTAGATGACCAAAAAAGTCCTGTAGGTCCAACAGCTTCATAATATGCCTGTTGTCCATCTAGTTTACACAGTTTAATTGTAAATGAGCTGTTAAGTCTTGAGGTTAGAGTTCAGAACACAGATATAATTTCAGCCACTTAGTCAAACCGCAGTATTGGCATGGTTGAGGAGCTGATCTCATAATCGACAAGTTTTATTTGCTTTTACACTTAGGGCCAGATTTACTAACAGCTTGCTCCAGCACAAACCCTCTTTTGGCATTAAAAACTACTGTCAGGATTTACTAAAGACATGCAATGAAAAGATTGCGCTGAAAAGGCATTAACAGGGTTATTTTTGTGGCTGACTTGCATATTGCATATGCATTTGTTGGAGTTTCCCTTTCAGACGCAAACTTTATGGGGGAGAGTATTTAAATAAAGCATGCAAGGTGATAGTGCTGGGCGGTATACCGGTTCATACCGAATACCGGTGTTTATTTTTGTTATGATATGAATTTTTAATATACCGCAATACCGTTGTATGACGCTTTAATAACAATCGGAACGCGGCGCGACACTGTTTGAGAGGGTCCCTTTTCACTCTTGCACTCTGTGGTGATGCATGTGTTACTTAGCGTGACTGTGAAGATGGATAGGTTAAACTATAATTGATACTCTGTCAAATTATATTACAGTGTTTCCCATACATTGGTTCACAATATCAACACAGTCTTTTGGAAAATCTATTTGTGGTTGGCATTGACATCGTTGAATAAACATGAGCACTGCACGTTTCAAAGTCAAAACGCGGCACGGGTGTTTTTATATGAATGTATCTGAAGTGAACTAACGGTCTTTAGAAAAGTTTCTTTGTTATTACGATTGAATCTTTCTTTATCTTTCCTGATAAAGCAGCGTTTATGTGCGTTGCGCTGCTTTGTGTACAGGCGTTACCGGGGAAACCCGCTATTTCTGCCACTCCTAAAGTGCCTCCTGCTGGCACCTATTTGTAAACAGCCTTGCAAACCTGTATTAAGGTTTGTGTGTTACACTTTACACAAAACCACTAGTGTTGATTTTTTCTACAATATTCACTCATGACAGTAAAATAGGGCATTCTACGTCAATCTACTGCAGTATTTCCTCTCTCACTCAGTAGAAAATGTGGTTAACCCAGTCATGCTTAAAAAAAAAAAAAAAAAAAACGTCACACCGTGAAACCGGTATAATTTTGAAAAATACCGCGATATGGATTTTTGGTTATACCGCCCAGCACTACAAGGTGATTTACTAAGGTTTGCGCTAGTCAATTTACTGGTATCTGTACCATTATTTACAGCCCAAAAAGGGTGTCTTAAAGGGATAGTTCACCCAAAAATGAAAATTAGTCCATGATTTATTCAAGTATCTCAAGTCATCCTAGTGTATATGACATTCTTCTTTCAGACGAATACAATCGGAGTTTTAATGGGTTTGTGTAAGAAAAATATCCATATTTAAAACTATCGACTAAAATAGCTAGCTTCCGGCAGACGGCCGTACGCATCGATTTACGACGAAAAAGTAACACTTGAACTTGATGCAAAATGTAATCACGAACACGGAAGCGCAGAGGATAGAGCAAAACAAAATACCAGTCACGAATTAGAAGTCTAAAACGAGAATTTTTAAAGAGAAATGTCAGAGAAGCTTGAGTTTGTTGCCCAGCCCTGTTTGTTTGAACCGCGAGAGGCGTCAAAGCTTACGCTACTTCTACATCCTACATCGTCAAGTGTTACTCTTTTGGCGTAAGTCGACTTGAGTAGGCCGTCTGCCGGAAGCTAGATTTTTTAGTCTATAAATATTTAAATATATATATTTTTCTTACACAAACGCATCGCTTCACTTCAGAATGCCTTTATTAAACCCCCGGAGCCACGTGGAGCACTTTATCATGGATGAATGCACTTTGATGGACTTCAAAAAATATACATCCATTCACTGCCATTATACAGTAAAGCTTGGAAGAGCCAGGATATTTTTTAATTACTCCGATTGTATTCGTCTGAAATAAGAATGTCCAACGCATTCTCATCCTTTGGCGTCATATAGGTGACGCCATATGACATTTCGTCAAAATCTTACGCACATGGCATCCTTTAGCGTCAATATAACACGCACTGTTATGGGTAGGTTTAGGTCTGGGGTAGGGTACGGTTATGATCTGCGTCTCATATTGACGCTAAACGATGCCATGTGCGTTGGATTTAGACGAGCGTCACCTGTATGACGCCTTGGGTTCTGCGTCTCATATTGATGCTAAAGGATGCCATGTGCGTAAGATTTCGATGAAATGTCCAAAGCGTCACATGTATGACGCCAAAGGATGAGAACGGGCTGGAATGTCATATACACCTAGGATGACTTGAGGCTGAGTATATCATGGGCTAATTTTCATTTTTGGGTAAACTATACCTTTAAACTAGACACTAAATTCCACTGCTCTTGGTAGATTGCGTTGGTCATTATGGAAATGATCAGGCTGTGTCTGTGATTTTTCTAATTTGCATGTCAGTAGATATATGCATAATTTTTCACTCCCATCTGCGCTTTTTTGGAATTACGCTCTCACGCTAATTTGCCCTGTTTTAATAAATCTGGCCCTTAATTTATTACAGGACTCTACAAGAATGGCTTGAACAAATGCTAGATAGTTTGTTCTTATGAGGCATATGATAACTGAAAGTCAGCAAATATTTTTAAGAAATTATATTTGTTCATATTTGATCATCAAGACTGTCAGAGTTCACCTAAAAATCTCAGTTTTAATTTACTGCCTTCATGCCGATCCAGACCTGTATGAATTGCATTGTACAGTGGATTCCAAAAGAAGATATTTTGGAAGAAGATTTTGAAAGATAAGCTCTTATAAAGCCAAAGGGGCTTAGTGTTTATGTGGACCCATTGTATGAACCAAAACCACTGAAATATTTCCCCAAAAGAAAGAAGGTCATAGAGGTTTGGAACGAGGGTAAGTAAATGATAACAGAATTTACATTTTGGGGTGAACTATCCCTTTAAGTTTGTTCTGAACAAATATTTCTAAAAGAAGTTCTTGGTAACCCTAGTCCAAGCCCGTCGAATGTTATTTAATATTTTGGTAGAGCTGACACAAAGCTGTTTCAACATCGGTAGCTGAATGACAACAGTTTGAAAAAATATTTCCAGTCGGCCCATCTGTCAATCCAGTTTCTATGGTAATTACTCCATTTTTACTGCATCATAGCATAGCAGAACCACAGAGCTGCCCTTTGACATCCAGTGCTTATCCTACAGAGGCATTCTGCATTTTCCCCCAAGTTCCTTTTCTGAACCGAATGAGCCTTAACTGATTTGATATACTATATACCTCTGAGACATTAATCACAGGCCAAACTTTATAAAACAAGCCTCGCAGAGCAGAACATCGAGGTTCTCACACGCTGATTTTCAACTCTGCAAAGTACAAACACAAAAACAACCTTGCTGGTACATGTTTCGATGAGTGTGTGATTGGCTTTGCATGGCAAATGAGTCGTCAATGTTCGCCCTAAAATCATACCACAGGGCAGTGTTTACCAACTTTTTGTCTTATGAACCCTCTGGCCACATCAGTAAGGCTCAACCCCATGGTACGATTTTAGAGCGAACATCGAGCACTACGTCATTCGCCATGCAACGCAGATCGCACACTCATCAAAACATGTACCAACAAGGTTGTTTTGTGTACTTTGCAAGAGCAACCTTTCTGGTAAATGATTTGATGAGTGTGCGATCAGTGTTGCATGGCGAATGACCAAATGCTCGATGTTCGCTGTGGCAGTGTTTACCAACTTTTTTTTGTCTTACGAAGCCTCCTGCCACATCAATAAGGCTCAAATATGATTTTTTAAGCAAATCACATGTAGTATTGTTCAATTTTCAAAAGCTATGCCTAATATTAGCCATCGAACATATTAGCCACCAGTAATACAGACATTTGGCAACCTCCAGCAATAAAATCCAGGTCAGTGTGAACGAGGCTTCGGTGTGAATGTCATCACCTCATAAACGGGCTATAATCCGCACAGCTGCTGGCCACTGACTCAAAAATCACACTGTCTCATAACCATAATAAAATGTGGCTAAGCAAGACGGGAGCAGCTGCTCCTCTCTACTTTTGATGTGAAAACTCTACTCTTGCCTTTCATGAAAAATGTGGAAATGCTGAGATATTGACTTTATTACGCAGCTGTTTTGGCAGAGCAAAGCTGAGAAAGGAACAGAAAGATCACCCGCAACCGGGTATGCAAATCATGTCACCCAAAGATTGAATTAAGCTCAGAGCCAATGACTGCTTAAACTAATTTTGGTGAGTTTATTTGCAGTCCCACAGGAGATTAGGTTTCACTCTCATGCACGGTATCTCTGGTTTAGACTCTTGACAAGAATCACCACAAAATGTGACCCAAACCAATATATACATATTATTTCTTCTTCATTTGTCTTTTTATAGTTAAAATATTTAAACATTCCTTAACATAGATTTGCTTCATAAGCAAAACTATGTAAGATACTGTAAAACATCTTGTTTTCAGAGAATATATATTAAGGGATGGGAGGATCAATCTTGAAGCATCTGTACTTTTATACTGATGCTGTAAATCTAAAAAAAATATTTATGCAAAGTGTTTAATTTAAAGTATTATTTATTGGTCATACAAATAAATCATGTTTTTTATCACAATACTGCCTGATGATGGGATTTTTTGTATTGTGTTGAAAACCTTCTGAAAAGTTGGGTTGAAAATTATATTGATTCTCAAGTAAATAAATTAGTTTAAATTATGTTTTGATATTTATTCTAGAGAACAAGACTAAGAGATGTATAAAGCATTGCCGTATAAATCCTTACACTGAGGGCAGATAACAGGTACTAAGGTAATAAGTGTAAAGCAGAATAAATTACCCATAATCCTCTGCACAGTATCGCCTCCCCTGGCAACAGACGTACATGTGTCTAATTGTTTGATCAGAAGTTTCTAGGTGCAATAATAAAGTCTTTAAAAATTACCCATTAAAATTAATATCTTTCTGGTTTAGATAATGAGACAGCTTCCTTTACATCGCATGAGATTTTTTTTTTCTTTTACTACTTTTTTCCCAAAGCTGTTCTTCAATGACCTACGATTAGTCAGTGAGGTGTCTGTAATAACATAAAGTGGCCTTGTCTACATCTGCGCACCGACATATTGAGGACATTTTAAAAAATTGGTGGAATTTGCTTTTAGCTGTCAAGTCTTTTTGAGTCTAGAAAAATAACTCTATTTGTTGCAACTGAACCATGGGAAATATTAACTCCACTGCCCCCACTCCCCTCGCATGCTGTGTACGTGACATCTTTGCAAAGCATCTTAAGGTGTTTATATGGGTATGGGGCCATGCCTAGATCTCTTCTTTGGGAAGAAAAACCTATCCAGGTAGACTAACTACACTCTCAGACACTGATTTACGCTCTTTTGCATTCGATTCAGTAAGATAATGTGACGTTCACAGCTGCCTGAGTTATTATTCTCCTGCAGTTTGAAAGCCCTCTCCATCATGCCTGCATGAGGAGAACTCTGATCTCAGCATGACAGCGAAACCACATCTTTCTGACACTCAGCAAATCCTTTTTTTTTATTATCCTTTTAACCCCGTGACATCTCTCTCTTTTATATTCTCTAGCTGTTCCGCTCGAATATCACGATTTTCATCCACCAATTTTCACAAATGATTGTTCACATAGGCAGCACGCAAAGTTTAAGATGACTTTTCGGAACAAGCTCCTGTGATGCTTTGCGTATAGTAAGCTTTAATGGAGATATAATGTGATCTCTAATTCAGTCGTCTGCTAATAGTAGAGTTCATTGAGTTCAGTGTCGAATCAAAAGTGCATGTTTGCTTTCCAAAATCAAGACATCTATATTATGGACTAGCCAGTGCATTATTAAACACATACTACAGTTTATCAGAGGGATGTTTTGACATGATTATTATATGTATCAGTATTGTAATGGGGGCATTAATGTAAAAAGACACATACCATGGATAAGATGTTAAGATGAGATCCTGATGATCTCATAATCAGTACAGTCACATTGCTATATTTATTGATATTAATTTATATATATATATATTATACTCATAGCTTATTATTTTATATCTCGACTTCACTGTAAAACGTAGGGCATGGTTATGGAGATTTCTCCCAATTTGAGTGGTAGCATCCAGAAAAGTGGTATGCAAATATGGAATTATTATTATTATTGAAGTCCTTTGTCAGTATAATGCTCCCATGATCTGTTGGGGAGAGGCACCAAGGCCATTTTAATAGTTTAATAACTATACTGATAAACTGTAATATAAAAATGAATCTCTCTTGGTGTACACTGAGAGACTCCTACTATTGCTTTAGATTGATTTGTTTTATTATATGTTTCTACAAATGTGTTTTTACTGGAGCCAACGTAACCCCACACTCTTAAAAAATAAAGGTCCAAAAAGAGGGGTTTCTTACCGATGCCATAGAACCACCATCTTGGGTTCCCCAATGAACCTTTCAGTGGAAAGTTCTTAAAAAAGAGAAAGTGTGGAGAATATTTGAACAATCTTTTTCCACAGTAAAAAAAAGTTCTTCATGGATCCATTTATGCCAATAAAGAACCATTATTTTTAAGAGTGCAAGCATAAGTAATCTTACTATAAAGATACCAGTCACATTTCTGAAAGTGCAAGTCTAAATTGTAATTATATTATATTATATAAAGCAACACTATGTAGTTTTTCAGCCTTCACAATATATTTCCAAAACCCTTGTGATGGTACATCGACTTACAATAGGTTGAATGACACGTCTGCCATAGCCTGACGTGGTCTGTATCGCTTTTACTGGCACTACGTAACTTCGGGGTTCGGGTAGTAACCCGAGCACAAAAAGAACTACAAAATTCGACTGCTTTACGGCATCCCTCACTTCCCCCACCACACCCCCCACTTTCTCAAATTCGGACGTGAGAGCCCAACTATTGTTTGTTTGCCGGATGTTGTTGTCATGATTCATCATCATCATCATGCCCGAAGCAGCAACTAAACCAAAGAAGGCGAAGGTTTTGTCGGAGGAGACTAGAAAGAGAAAAAGGGAGAGTGATAGAATCAAAGGCCGGACGAGAATCAATATTGGTCCAGCGTTCGCTGTCGTGAGCTAAGGAGGAGGGGTTTATGATGAAGCCCCTTTTTTTAGGACAAAAAAAAAAGTCATAAGTAAGCCTATGTCTAAACGGCGTGTACAAGTTTGGTAGGGGCTACATTCTTGCAAGTATAATACATGATTAGACGGACAAAATCATCTTTTAGGATAACTATCCTGATGACTGCAGGCTGATAGTCATGTTTGTTTATTTATTTTTCTGGTGAAAGTGTCTTGCCTCAGGCTATAATACAAATCGATTTTTCAAATTTGCAGATTCATCTATGGTAGCTTGATATTATAATATTGACGATAGATGGCTATTACCTACCACACAAACATTGAATTGAATTAGCATATCCATTCTGTAAAACATTCGCCAATAGGCTACTATAATGACGCTGGCTTGTAAACGTGAGCTACGCGTTTGGCGTTTGAAAAAAATACAACCCATGAAATTATATTCATATGACATATGAGAACTCCTTCTGCAGAGTTTGGGGGTATTGGCTTGTAAACAAACCATGACAGATGGTTTGTCCATGACGTGTAACCATGACAGATTTTACGACAGTAGTAGAAGACAATACTGTTTCCCAACTGTAGGGGGACCCCGAGAGCAAAAGTTACATGGTGTTACTTTAATATATTATATTAATGTATTATACACTGTCCTACACCAAGTCGCTGTTTGGATTTAAATAGGCAAATGCTTAAGTCAGTGATTTGATCAATATTGCAGTGGTAATTATGTTTCTAGTGTGTTACATGTTTGGCAACAGTTCTTCTAACCCTCTTGATAGAAATAATCAATTTAAAAAAATGTGATCAAGATCTTGTATTGACAGTGCAAGAGTCCAGCATTCTGTAAAGTCTCCTCCAGTATATCCCAAAGACTTTAAATGAATTTAAGGTAAAATTGATTATTCTTGCTCCCTCCCAACCATTCTTTCACAGTTTGAGCCTGATGAATCTTGACATTGTCATAATGGAGTATGGTCATGATGTTTCTTCCTACACGGTTATTTAAGAAATGAAAAGCCACCCACCATCAATTAGAGTTAGAAGAACTGTTGCCAAACATATAACATTCTAGAAACATAATAATAACTGCAATAGTGAACCAATCATTGACTCAATCAAAACAGCGACTTTTTTTTTTTTGGCCGGGCATTATATTATATTATATTATATTATATTATATTATATTATATTATATTATATTATATTATATTATATTATATTATTATTAAAATAATCTCAAGGCAACAATAAAAAGGTTAAACTCAACTTTACTATTATTATTTCCACACATACATCCATGGAGTAAGAAATCAATATGCATCGTGGATAGTGACAATATGTATTGTGTATAATTTACCCAAAACAGTAAAAAATATTGTTAACCTTTTTCCATATGTCTTGGAGTATGGCAATAATATCGTATCGTGAGTTCAATATCGTGATATCTACTATCGAATCGTGACATGAGGGTATCGTTACACCCCTAATATAAACTGAATGCCACAGCCTCCATAGATAAAGAGTTATGAGCCTAGATTAAGGTGTCCTCAGAAAGGGATCCGTCCTGAAATCTCATAGCAGGCAGATATAGGGATTGCTTGATCTTGCTGGTTTGCTCTATATTGTGGCTAAAATAGCTCTTTTCCATATTGAGTTCATATCCTGTTGCAGAGAATTACCTCATTGCTTATTCTGTCGGCACTTTTTTCTGCCATTCTTTCTTTTGCTCCAGGTTTTTTTTTTTTTTTTTTTTTTTAGAGAATGACAGAGGAATCATTTGAAGTCATGCTTGTGCTGATGTACAACATATGGCTCAATGCATATGTACAGAGGGTGTTATTCGGAAACTAAAGGCCATCTGTGCATATTCAATTGTTCAAATATTAATGATCATTTCACTTTTTATATATGTGATTGCATACACTTCAAAGGAATAATTCAATCCAAAAAAATACAATTCATATAATTATAATTCAATATAATTATTCATTACGCCCCCTCAAATATGTTTTATGGATGCAAAAACACCATAAAGGTATAATATATAAAATTTTCCGCCACAATGAGCTGAACCTGAGAATCAAAGCAGTCTGATTTGTATTCACAAATTATTCATGGCTTTACATTTCTTCAGAAAACTTTGAATATAGTTGTTTGAACTACTTTTATGATGCATTCAATGTGTTTTTTGGATCCTGCTTGGTCTTCATTCATTGGCCATGTTTAAATAATAATCAGAGTAAGGACTTAATCGCAGTAAGATGTTTTCATGACAAGGGCAAACCTCTTCACTCCAGTTTACAGGTAGTTTTCATTGTTCTGATTATTCACAAAGAATGGTGGTTATTTTTGCAGTCATTATTCACATACCCCAAAGCACAGCTCAAATTATGAACTCATATGGTAGATGTTACTGGCGATTGTTTTAATCTACTTATGTTTTTATTTAAAAAAATGTTTTTATTTCTATGTTTTCGACCATCAATAGCTATACTGCAATATATTCATGTCGCACAGAGTTGTCAACATAAATATACATTTGCATGTGTGTGTATTTATATATACAAATTATTATAAACAGTATATTATATATTAAGTAAACACAAACTTTTATTTTGGATGCGATTGATCGCAATTAATTGTTGCCCAGTACTAATTTAAATAGACATACATATTTTATTAAAATATATATTATATTAAATATAAATACATTAAATATATATATTTTATTATGATTGCTATGATTATGAGCTTAATCACATCCATGTGATAGAAGTATTGCGTTTACATGAGGTAAAGTTTAATTATAACGATAGCGAGTCCCGATCCGATACTTATATAATACATAAAAAAAGAATAAAGAAGAGAGAAAAAACAGATCCAGGATGTTCCTTATTTTTTATTTAATTCACCTTATTTTAACATTCAACAACTCTGTTAACAAACAGAGCACTTCTGTGAGGTAGCTTGAACAATCAAGTAATAAATAACATAAAATCTTCACTTTTGGACTTTAGTGCAACAGTAAATATAGAAAAAGTCTAATATAAAAACAAATAGCACCTCAACTTAAAATACCCGACAGGCATGTAAGCAAAAAGTAAAATGTTTTAAAAGTGTATAAAAAAATAATGAGAATATATATATACATTAGGGTTGTAACAGTTCACAAAATTTGCGGTTCGGTTCGATACGATACAGCAAAAAGAAAGAAATGCCAGAGAAATGTCCTATTTATTAAAAGAAAAACTATTTTTAAATAAGTTTGAGTTTTCCTACATCTTGAAACTTTCAGGTTTATAAATGGGGGTAATCTTTGAAGGATGAACAAACAATGTTTTGGCAATCACATTAAAAATAAAATTTAAATATATATTTATATAATATTTGAGTTTTGAAGTGCAACATTAAATCCATGTTCATTCACGGCACAATGTTTCTCCTGGTTCCCACGTCAGCGCTGTTTGATCTAATAGAGATCTACGGTTAATAACAGAGAAATTTGAATGCTTCTCACTAGATCTCGCAGCGATGTTATTACTTCAGTGGCGAATTCAAATGTTTTCTTCACTGGATCTCTTAGCACAGTGTCGCTTGATCTCGCGCTGCACAGATGTTGCTGGTCCGAACTGATAAATGGTCCGTTGAGCACAATATAATGAGTAGCGCAGTTTCGTTCCTCTTTCATTACGTTTGCCATTTGATGTTGCGCAACGTTGTGGTGATCGCACCAGCGCGGATTTTGTCTGCAGGAAAAATGGTCCTAGGAATCGTTCAGTATATGCGTACCGAACCGGAAGCCTCGTACCGAAACGGTTCAATAATTACGAATACATGTACCGTTACACCCCTAATTTACATAATATATCCGAGTCCTGATCGGGAGGTAACGTCCGATTCCGATCGAGTCTGAAACCACGTGATCGGGCCCGATTTCCGATCGCGTGATCGGATCGGGACATCCCTAAATGGAACAGAGAAAAAGAAAGGCGTTTAACTCCCTCTATTCTGCTGCTTTTTGATTTGAGATCTCAAACCGAAACCTGTTATTTATCAATCAAGAGCCAATCTTAGCTCCCCTTTCTTGTAAAGATCAACAGTAGCCAGAGAGCGATACCAGTAGCTGATGGTGGCGATAAACCTCTGATCTGTGGAAACATGGTGTCCCACTGTTACAGCAATGAAGGCGATGAGAGCAGATAAGCCATTATACCAGCCTCGGCTTGTCAGCTGTATTGTGTTCTTCCTCATAAACCTATTCAGTGATTAAGCACCTGTTTGTAAAGTCAGGCTCCAGGAAAATACGCACACAGGTGTCAGACAGCCGTATACAGTAACAGCCCGATTCGCAAATGGTTTTTCAATCAGTGGAGTCATGATCAGATGGAACCGACATCCTAATTTGTAGAATGTCATATGGCATGATGAAAATGTTTTAATTCGGGGAAGGGAAATTTCCAGGCTTGCTCATAATGAAAGAATATCCTGATTTAAAACTGTTCCATTTTCAAAAAAACAACTGGTCATTTTTAAAGTAGAACATTGTAATCCTAGAGAGAATGCTCTCCAGTGTAAATCATTTTTGCCCTGTCTAGTCTTCTAACTCGGTTGATTATTTTACCAACAAAACTTTACTTTTGATGTGTCCATCTAACTTGCACTTTGCATGGATAGGTGGATGCAATTTGTTTCTTTTGGCCAAACATCAGCAGAGAACAACTGGGCGTGCTCCACGCAAAACATTCTTTGACTTAAGTATGCAAATGTATTGGAGGAGTAAGGTCTGCGTTCACGACTATGTTTACTGAACTTTGATACTTGCAGATAATATGCCAAAATAGAGCACAGACCAGCACTATGATGCAAAAACATTGAACACTGTCACAATCAAACAGAATCTCCAGATAGCAACTAAAATAGTTGCAAATGCGACAAAAATTACAATTTGCAATAATATTTGAATATGTAGTCAACACTATAGTATGATAGTCGGGAAAACTTTGTGCACATTTGTATTAGGTTTCATCAAAGATCATCTTTTCTGCACGGAATGACAAACATAGCACAAGAAGATGACTAATCGGAACTTTTTAATAAGTCTGTCAAAATTTATGAAACAGCCTTCAATAAGTAATCAGTTAATCGTTCACAGCGGACTGTAACACTGAAACGCGAGTCATTTTTCGGATATGTCTGATACTTTATAGTCATAAGATTTTCACTGAATCTTTTTAGAGAAATCAAAATACATATTCACAATTTATCATTTTTGATAAATTAACAATGGTATTTTAAAAGCATACATATATTATTATTGCACATTTTTTTATTATTATGTATTTTTTTATTATTATTTAAATTATATTATTATATAATACCAACCCTCTTAATCAAGTAATCATGTAATGTGTTAGCTAAAAAGCCATTTGGCTTGAAAAAAAAGTTGTTAAAAAAAATGTATTCCTCATTTTCATGAAGAAATTGAGGTTTTCTGTTAAGTGTTTGCCTACTATCTTGCCTTCTCTTCGAGCATTGGCTGCGCTCGCTCTGTTTAGGTCGTAAACAGCTTCTCCTCAAAGGCGGAAGTGTTGCGTTTCAGTGATAAAGTTTATCAGCTCCTGGGGGTGTTAGAGAAGCAAGCAACAGTGGGGCCATAAAACTTGCCAAAAAAAAAAAAACACTACAGAAACCACCTCATTCTCACCCATACAAGTTAATTTGGAGGTCGTAACAAATTTATGGACAACAATAAATCCATATTTAGCTTGTACAGCAGTAATATACAATTGCTTGCAAAAAAAACGGTGTCCTTATAAAGTTCTTTCTCACGGAGGGTTAATCAATTTACATACCCTTTTCTCAATGCGCTCACTGAAACACAAATCAATCATTGTGGCTTCATTTGTGTTTCTGCCGGTAACACATAATGTACCCATCAGCAGCACAGAGCAGCAAAATATTGACTTCCCGTTACACAAAACACATTATCTTCCATCTGTTATTATTTGAATTACTAATGCCCACAAAGGCAACTTTCATAATATACTGCTCTAAAAATACTCAAAATGCTCATTTTGTCTTATTACATTTTGCTAGACATAATTTTCTAGCTGCACCCGTATTAAATAAAACTCACTGGAGACCTGGTCACGGTGTACGGAAAATGAAGTACACAGTTTATGTGAAAGGGCTTCAGACATCACAGGGCTGATCAAATTTTACTCAAAGTACTCGTAAGTTGGTGAGCTATACGCTGAATAATGTGATTTGTTTGTTGAAATGGGCTACCTGACACCAGTGAACTCACAGCTTCAAGCATTCGGAGATTGAAGTCGCTCAGAATTACTTTAAGTTCCTTTCTCTCCGCCTGTGCCGTTTGGTCTCCACTGCAACCTTTTTACTCACATGAAGTCTGTCGTGGTTTTAGCTGCTTGTCCTCAAGAGAAAAATGATCTGTACATTTGTGATGTAAAATTATGCATGTGCGTATATAGATACAGTTTCATCAGTTAAGACTCTCACCCTCTAATTTGAAACTATATGTAAAGATTTATAAAAAAAAATAATGCGTAACAAAATTGCCTTCTATTCAGTGGGACTGTGTTGAACCAACCAACAATGTTTTGGTCATTTATTTAGTTTTCTGATGAGAGAAAGATGACACTGTGCTCTCCTCAACTCAAAATGCAAAACAACTAAGATTTCTCTGTCCTGTGGTGTCTGGTGTACATAACTGTGTTTGAATGTGAGATGTGTGTGTGTGTGCATTGTTTCCACTTCATTGTGGCTAGGAAATGTCTCCAGGGCTTGCCCACCCAGCCCCCTGTAACAGCTGCTGTAAACCCTGTACTGTGATAGTCAAGTGTGTCTCCCCCATTCTAGGAAAAGGATTTCCTGAAAAGCCTCTATATACAAAGCAAAACCAATTCTGATATCCAATTCCTATTTTAGTGAATCAAAAATCCTATATATATATATATATATTATTATCTGTAACATCAGAGCACTGACACTGTTTTATTTCAAATAAAACGTTTTTAAAATGTTTTGTTTTTGTTGTTAGGAAATATTTAATGTAGTATAAGTATTTATTTCCTGTGTTGCAGAAGCTCTGTGTTTGTACAAATGAAAACCCACAAAAACATCTTAAAATTGACCTCTTCCAGCGAGTCATTAAAGTAACTACCATATTTTCTGGATAAAACCCTACAATTATCGGATCACTATTTACATTGTTAATCCGACCGACAGACTAGAAAATGTTCCAAATGCAAACGCGTTATGAAACAAAACTATGTGTTTGTATATCCTTGTGGACACTGATAATTATCTTTTTGATCTGGATGAAGAAATTTAGATCTAATGAAATAAGAGATTGATATTAAAAAGTGTGTCTCTTTGTGTTGGAATGGGGTTTAAATTAACATTTGTATAAACTTGACTTGGTGTCTTTTTTTTCTTGCTTCTTTTTTTGATTTCTAGGGAATACACTTTTATTCTTGCTGCTATTTGTCAACGTGACACTCAAAAGATACAAAAATCGTGACTATTTTTGAGACAGGTACATTTCATGATCATATTTTTTAGTTTCTGTTTTTCATATTTGTACAAGTAAAGAGACTTTTTTATATAAAGAAGTTACCTTATCATTATCAACAATTTAAACTCCAACCAAAATAAACAAATAGGCAAGTCTCTTTTTAGATGGTCAGTTCTCTTGGGCATTTAAGAGAAAGAGCTAGATTTAGAGCACATGGTTTCTCTTTCATATCAGAGCTTGACTTGTGTCCTGTCCATTCCTCATACCTTTCTGCTGACATGCGTTCTTTTAAAGATAATGCCGAAATGTTCAAACCAGAGCAAAAATTCTTCCTTTATGCCCGTTTTGCTTATACACATTAAGTGTTGTAGCTCCCCAGAGGAACCTTTATATTCATTAGGTTTAACTGGCCCTCGTTTCTGTGTATTCCAGCTATAAACACAAGTAATTATTAGCTTAAACCTGGTATTTCTTTCCCCTACACAAACTTCATCTGGCTGTTTTACATTCCACCATTAGCAGTACCATAACAAGTCATTTATTTTTGCGTGAAATGTTGTACACATCCAATCGCTCTGTAACCCAAGACAACTTCAACATTGCCCTGCTCAACCTTGACGCACTTCTCACAGGGCTGTATCCCCCCTGAGAAAAGTCACCACAAGCACATTCACAGGTTTAGGTCACCTGATTACAGCAGGTTTAAAATTCACTGGACATGTGATATTGAGCAATCTGACCCTACTGACATTGATTCAGGGAAATTGATTTCAGTCATTCGTCAATACAGACCTAATACTGAATACGTAATAACAGTTTTGCTCTTCTGAACTTCTTGGAAAATTGATCAGACACATTGTAAACACTAAAATAAATCTCAACAAGGTGAACTATAAAGAAAAGTGTAAAACTCTTTATCTACAGGTAGTCTTCACGTATACACCTGACAGCACAGAAGTAAGAAGAGAACGAGACTCACAACTCCGTCTCCGGTTCGGAGAAATCACTGAAGAACGTGCTGCCGTTGGAGTGCGGTGGTCCCGGCGACGGCTCCTCGCTCCTGTAGCTGCTCTGGCTGCTCCCTTCCCCAGGCAGTGTCCCTGGGGATGTGGGGGGCTTCTCGAACGAGCCAGGCATTCCTGACTCTGCAGAACCCAGGAAGCAAGTGCATCGAGTCTGCAGCTCCTTGTAAAGAAAGTTCATTCTCAGCGAGGATATCCAGGGACAACCAAGAAGGTTCTTGAAGGCCGCACGGAACTCTGGGCTTCGGCAGTAGATGATGGGATTGAGGCTGGAGTTGATGTAGCCTAACCAGTTTAAGTATCGAAAAACATACATGGTCAGCACTTCTCGATTAAAAACATTGATGATGTTCGCCACGAAGAAAGGCAGCCAGCACAGTGTGAAGATGCCCATGATGATGCCCAGCGTCTTGAGGGCCTTGTGCTCCTTCACTGCGGTTAATCTGGACGGTCGCCTGCGGGAACTTTTCCGCCTTGCCGTCATCCCACCGACGTTATTGCACATTGAAGGCAAGTTGTTGTTGCCTTGGATCGCCGTCTGTACCTGATTTCCCGTGCACTCGTTTTGGAACCTCAGACGGTTATTGCCAATTAGCTGTACCTGTCTTGTGGCAATGAGAAAGACACGTGCATAGACAAAAATCATGATGAGTAGTGGGATGTAGAACGAAACCACTGATGAAATTATAGCAAAGGTCATGTTTGTATCAAAAGCACAGCTGTCTTTTTCATTGTCATTGTTTTTTTCTCCCTTTTCCTGAGCATGCCAGTTGCTCATAATTGGGACGAAGGAGATAAGAGCTGAGACCAGCCACACAACACAAACGATAATTCGAGCCCTGCACTTATTCAGGAGCACTTTATACCGCAGTGGCCGCATGATCGCAATATACCGATCCACTGCGATGATGCAAAGGGTCTCTATACTGGCGGTGACACATAAAACATCAACCGATGTCCATAAGTTGCACAAAGTCTGACCAAGTGTCCATTCCCCTTTTACAACAATCATGGCAGCCAGTGGCACCACCAGCACCCCCATTATGAGGTCAGCACATGCCAACGACGTAATGAAGATATTTGTCGTGGTCTGCAGCTGGGAGGTGCGTGCTATGGCGATGATGACCAGAAGGTTACCCACAACGATAATCGTGATGATGATGATCATGATGAACAGCTCAAATGATGTCCACCCCTGAAGAGGTGCACTTGTTGGCACAGGGGTTGCTTGAGGGCTGTTTGTCAGAGATTCCATGTTTCAGTATTCAGAGATCAAGGTATGTGATTTTTCAAACTGTATATCAGAAACAAGCAGCAGCAAAGAGACATAGCTAGGTGCTCAAAACTTCTATTCGGTCTTCAAACGAGTGATTGAGATACCATGACGATGATGTATTTAATCTTGCATTGTATACCACCATATCTCCAAATGTTGAGCAACAGCATCAATTCATTTTGATATATTCTTCAGTCATCCTGAAAAAATTGTGCATATCCAGCAGTCCTGTGGCATTTGAAGCAAACATATGTTCCACACATCTGAACTGAAGATGTAGGAAGAAAGAAAACAAAAAGTCCCTTTTATTCTGAGTTAAAACTGGTCCAAGAGAGATGGGGGAAAAACATTGTAACTTTTAGAAAAGCTCTTGAAACCAGCAGAGAAAAGGCAGATAAGCAGCCGTCCTGTTGAAGTAGTCCGCTGAAGTGGAGTTTGAGCTGAAGTGGAGGAGGTTCAGTCAGCGTGTTACCGCCGCGTGTGTGGAGCGAGCGAGTGGAGGTGCTTCTACTGCCAAAAGCTCAAAGGAGCAGTGACACTGCCGACAGTCAACAGTGGGAAAGCACTCTCCCGCTCTGATAATGCTCTCTCTCTCTCTCTCTCTCTCTCTCTCTGCCTTTTAGCGTTCAGCATGCTGTAGTTGCAGTCACATTTCACCCAAGAGGGGTGGAGCTGTAAAGAGTGCCTCACTCCCAATATTCACAAACACACACACACACACACACACACACACACACGCACACACACACACACACACACACACACACACACACACACACACACACACTACTCTATCCAACAAGTACACAATCGGCAAACATAAAACACTTTTTATCTTGTCTGTCACACATCAGAAATAGACATCAGGTTTATGTACATGCAATAATATGTCCAAAAATAAGGAAACACATAACATTTTAATGCAAAGTTAACCTGTTACAACGTTAACATTAAATTGTAACTGTAACAACATTACAATTATAGCAGAATTACAAGATATACATTATAGCTAGATTATAAGATCTGTCAGTGATACTACCAAAAGAAAGTCTTTTAAAAAATGTTAAATATTGCATATTTAACTCTATAGTAAGTAAATGTAGTTATAGTAATACTAATTAATATTACTCAGTACTTATTTGAGTAAGTACAATGTAACTACATCACCTTGAAATAAAGTGTAACCTTATATAATATGATATTATTTAATACAATTATTAATTAAATTAAGATTAAATTAAAGTTATGATTTAATTTATTCACATGGCAGATCATTTTATCCAATGTGGCTTACAATGTTTAAAGTAAACATTTTATCAGTATGTGTTTTCTCTTGGGTATTGAACCTGATGTTGCGAGCGCAAACACTTAGTTTAATTCAATTAAGAGTAAGAGGATTTAAAAAAAAATCTTATAAAATTCAGGATAAATGCTTACTGTTGTCAACTGTTTTTAACTGATTAATTTGATACGGCTAACCCATTAACAGTTGCCAAGTGAAGATTATACTAAAAATGAGAAGCATTCAGAATAACATTTATCAAAATGTATTTGTATAATGGTGTTGAAGTAATACAAAATTACTTTATATTACAGAGACAAATTGTTTCCAGGGTTGGCGATGTCTTGGTCATGTCTTGTCTTGTCTTGGTCACCTTCTCACCCTGACAGTATGTCACTGCAACCAGACAGGCCTGTTCAGACTGAGCAATATCTGTTCATACCAATCTTTACTGCCTTGTCCTGGTGTTCAAAGAAACTCAGAAATGTTGTCATATGTCAAGAATTTTGTCACAAGGCTAAGGCTCTGTCAATCATGCTGTGCTCCGATTAGTTGGAGTCAAACTGATGGATGATAGTGCTTATCTACTTAAAAAAAGTATTTTAAATAAATCACTTTTTTGGGGGGGGGGGGGGGGGGGGTTGTCTCTCCATAATAAGTTGGGATACGTTCATGAATTATGTTGCATTAGCTCATTTTAATTACCTACATTTAAAAAAAAAAGCACAAATCCAGTATTTTGACAGATGAGCTGCAAAGTCTTTCATGTTTTCAGTCATCCCACTGGTATGACATCCAACCTGTTGTTGAGTATCTTCTATTATCACATTCTCCTGTGTTCTTTTGCAGCGTTTGTCGATATGAACAGGATAACAGCTCCCTCGGGGCCGTTGTTCAGCACTAAAAATAATAGATGCTTATCTGGCCTGCGACTCACGCCAACCCGGCCGCAACCAGGAAGAACAATCAAGACAAATGCCTGGCGTGCCATTCAGCTGCAAGAATCTGGGCAGACTATTCACCAAGGTCTATGTCATCAAGTACTTCCTTCCCTCTTCTGTCTCTTTCCTCCTCTCTCTCTTTCTGCCTGACATTATCTTATTTTATTCGCACCACTCAATGCACAAGTGTGATTTTTTAGTTGCAAACCACTTTGAAAAAATTTAAACTAAAAAAAAAAATACTTTAAAGAACATAAGTGCAAATTCAATCTAATGTTCAACCTAATTTCATGTTAAATGCAATTAAATTACAATGTATTATAGTTTAAATTACAATAAGTTGAACATAGTGTGTTTTTTGACCCACTTAAGTAGGACTTAAGTGGGTCAATGACATGACATGTATTTTTTGTGTCCAAATGCATTATTTTCCTAAAAAGAATTTGAATAAATGCATGTCATATATCAAATGGATCTACAATATCTCCTTTATAAGAAACCCTCTTCATTTTATTGAAATTCAATAGATTTTTTGAGTTTTGGTGTTTGAAAGACCAAAAATGTCAGGTGGTGCGACCGTCCGAACGTACAAGCAGAGAAAAAAACTGCAATAAAAAGGTTAATTTTCTCAATAAAATTCTTAATCAAATAGTTTGGCATAATTTTATGTTAAATTCCTTATAAATGAGGGGAAATAGTGTATCGGTCCTATTTCAAAACTATTCTATTACTTAAACAACTTTTGTCCGAAAAATTTACTTCTACCAATGTCAGGGAGGGCGACCGACATAAAAATGCAATTTTATGCAATGTTCCTTTAATAAAACCATGTGACAGCATATGACATCACACAGAAGACCCCAAAGGACCCCTTTGATGCAGTAACAAGGTTAATCACCCTCCCATAAATATTAGATAATTTGACATTTTGGAGTAATGATGAGGCTGATTCAAATGATCATGTCAGGTGGTATGACCCCTGGAAAACTTTGAAAATGTGTTGTTATTATAAAAATGTGTATTGGATTTAGAAAATGTATGTATAACCTTGAGCACATGGTCAAACATTTGTATAGGTGTCCAAGTTAATGCCTGTTAGATTTGAATTGGGTTTGAAATGTCAGGTGGTGTGACCAATATGTCAGGTGTTGCGACCAGAGTTACAGTTAAACCAACTTAAAAAAGTCATGTTAATTCACGTTTTTGAATATATTAAATACATTTTAATAAATATATAAAGCTTTTAATTTGTTTAAAGGTGTGATCTACATATGCATATATATATATATATATTTATTTTATTATGGTATGGGTGACAATTAAAAGAGCACATTGTCCATCTTAAAGTCCTATTCTTCAAGAATATAGGACTGTATAACCAACATTGATACTAACACAATTGCATCTTTAAATTAATCTATTTTAATTTGTTTTTGTATACTGTGTATGTCATTATCAAGCAAGGATAAAACAGCACGACACAGAGCTTGTTTAAAAAATGATCCAGTTGCAAGGGCAGAGTACATTGTAAAAATATCTAGATAAATTACAACTTAAGTTAATATGGTGTTCTGTTATTTTTTGTGTGGTAATTACAGTTATTACTTGTTAATAATACATACTTTATAGCAGTGTCATACAGAATTACAGAAGAGACCATTACATAATTAACAAACCACTACCCATTCTATTCAATATTTGAACTAAAATAATTTATTTTACAAATGATATAGTACAGGTGAAACTCAAAAAAAAAAATATATCGTGCAAAAGTTCATTTATTTCACTAATTCAACTTAAAAGGTGAAACTAATATAGACTCATTACATGCAAAGTGAGATATTTCAAGCCTTTGTTGGGGTTTTCATAAGCTGTGAGCCATAATCATCAAAATTATAACAAATAAAGGCTTGAAATATCTCACTTGATGAGATGATCAAATGTTTTCATAACATGCTGTATTGTTTTGCACTTTCTTGTTAATGAAATTTAATTATATGATGGAGATACACTATAAATTGGTCAGAGGATTAAAATAAAAAAGCCAATTGAAACCCGAATTAAATTAATTGACATATCTTTCTTTTTATTTTGTGAATTTCAATCATTATTGATCACAACGTCAGGTGGTGCGACCGGTCATGGTCAGGTGGTGCAACCAGCAAATTTACATTTAAATGTTTCAATTCCCACTGCAATTGCAAAATGAAGTAAGCAATATAACTCTAAACCTTTATATAATGTATACAAAAAATTGTTACAGTTAAAAACAAAACATAAAAATTTCTTATGGAAAAATGGGTGTTTGAACACAGAAAAGCAGCCGTTTATATGATTTGGAATAAAAGGGCAATAAATAAAGAAATGGAAAGGAAATTTACCATGTGACATGCATTTTAGACACTACAACGATTCATATTTACAAGTCCCAGTAGTGCTAAGTACATTAAATGTATATTATTTTAAATTAATATATGGTCGCACCACCTGACATTTTCTGGGTGGTAAAATCAGAAATCTTGTTTAATAATGAATTAATGCTGCCTAAAATGCTTTAAAACCAGTATGAATCAACACATACATTTTTTTGGACATAAAAATGCATTTTAATACTGTTTTGCTTAAAATATTTTTTTTTTCATCTTGAAAATCTTATTTGTCATTGACCCAAGTACATATTTGTATGTAATTCCATAATTACTTCTATTGCCTTTGAATTATGGTTAAAGTGCACTGCTGAATGCAAGTCATGTATTTGTTTAAAATTGATGTTGCAATTTAGTACACATATAACAATATTAGCTTTAAATGTAATATTTAAGAACACAACAGATAAATGTGTGCATCGGACAAGAATATATCCTCTCAGACTGTCTTAACTTAATGATATTGTTCCGGTCACATGGTGCTTGATAGATGAATATAGATAAAAACAAACTGTACTGTATTTCCTCTGCTTCCCCACAGAGTTGGCAGCATTATTCTTTCTTCAGTTAAGTGAGGCTTTATTGCTTTTGCTGTTCTCTTGGGACCTTTAAGAAATGCAGTTCTTGGCAAAATTGACAATCTAAGACATTTAGTAAGAGTTTTTATTGACATGAAGAAATTTTAAAAATATAAAAGTGATCTAATGCAGCTAAAGGTCTACACTAGACTAGACTAAACTGAGATGACCTGAAGTGTATTATATATCCATCTGAGCATCTGAAAGTATGTCGGTGCTCATTACCTTCAGAGAAATTCTTCTGTAAACCCTGATGTGACTTTATTGCTTTATTAGATTTCAAAATGATCACTTAGCCACAAGCTTCATGCCATTCTAAATGAATTTGGGCTGAGGCTATATATATATAAACAGGTAAACACTCAGCTATCCTCAAAAGATCTAGCGCTTTATAGTTATTTTAGACTTCTAGTGGAGCCTTTTTGCTTATTGCTCAGAGATATATTGTTCAGACCTGCAGTCATAAGATTAAACATTTTTCTTAAATAAATTCTGTCTGTTTGTGTCAGTGTTATTTTAGTATCCATGACATACTATTATAGTTTTTTTTTAATATATTTTGAATGAGATGTTTTTATATTTTCTGTTTTCATTTTAATTTTAGTCAAGTTTTAGTCATTTTGTCGTGTTTTTGTCATTTCATGGTTATTATTATTATAATGTCTATATAATGTTTAACTGAAGGTACTTTTAGTAAGTTCTTTTAATCGAAATTAGCAAAATTTAGACAGGCAGGATGGTTTTCACAGGAAATTGTGTACATACATCACTCACCCGTGCATGTCTCGTCATTTACGTAAAAAGAGAAAGGTTTCGCCGGCTACTTTGACGTGTATGGTGTAAGAGTGGCATTGTTGTCACTGTGAGAAGTGGAAAGTTCGACATGGAGCAGCTAAAACTCTTGAGGGAATCTCCCGTTTTAAAAAACGCGAACAGAGGAGAGTTAGCTGGCAAAAAGAGAATGCGACAGAGCTCATAATAAAACAAGCTTGGCTTTTCAGAGAGGGTGAGAATTGAGAGATTTGAAATGTAAAAGAGACGCAGAGATGGGGTTTTTGTTACTCAACATTTTATTAAACTCAAAAATTGCCATATGTAGTTTATTAAAAGGGTTCATTTTAAAGTATTATTTATTATGAATGGTATTTTCATTACGGCTTGTTATAGAGCTGTGCTGGAATTTATTTTAAAGGAAGTACCATGTCTATTAATGGGTATAGCTACAGTAACGTCTTCAACTAGTCACCTTGAGATCCTTTCCATCTAAACAGGTTATACACTCACCTAAAGGATTATTAGGAACACCTGTTCAATTTCTCATTAATGCAATTATCTAATCAACCAATCACATGGCAGTTACTTCAATGCATTTAGGGGTGTGGTCCTGGTCAAGACAATCTCCTGAACTCCAAACTGAATGTCAGAATGCAAAAGAAAGGTGATTTAAGCAAATTTGAGCGTGGCATGGTTGTTGGTGCCAGACGGGCCGGTCTGAGTATTTCACAATATGCTCACGCACAACCATTTCTAGGGTTTACAAAGAATGGTGTGAAAAGGGAAAAACATCCAGTATGCGGCAGTCCTGTGGGCGAAAATGCCTTGTTGATGCTAGAGGTCAGAGGAGAATGGGCCGACTGATTCAAGCTGATAGAAGAGCAACTTTGACTGAAATAACCACTCGTTGCAACCGAGGTATGCAGCAAAGCATTTGTGAAGCCACAACACGCACAACCTTGAGGCGGATGGGCTACAACAGCAGAAGACCCCACCGGGTACCACTCATCTCCACTACAAATAGGAAAAAGAGGCTACAATTTCCAAGAGCTCACCAAAATTGGACAGTTGAAGACTGGAAAAATGTTGCCTGGTCTGATGAGTCTCGATTTCTGTTGAGACATTC
Organism: Rhinichthys klamathensis goyatoka; assembly: GCF_029890125.1. NCBI lineage: Eukaryota > Metazoa > Chordata > Actinopteri > Cypriniformes > Leuciscidae > Rhinichthys > Rhinichthys klamathensis. The sequence goes on along the minus strand of NW_026606587.1, from coordinate 4,744,666 downwards.
AGATGGTAAAGTCAGAATTTGGCGTAAACAGAATGAGAACATGGATCCATCATGCCTTGTTACCACTGTGCAGGCTGGTGGTGGTGGTGCAATGGTGTGGGCGATGATTTCTTGGCACACTTTAGGGCCCTTAGTGCCAATTGGGCATCGTTTAAATGCCACAGCCTACCTGAGCATTGTTTCTGACCATGTCCATCCCTTTATGGCCACCATGCACCCATCCTCTGATGGCTACTTCCAGCAGGATAATGCACCATGTCACAAAGCTCGAATCATTTCAAATTGGTTTCTTGAACATGACAATGAGTTCACTGTACTAAAATGGCCCCCACAGTCACCAGATCTCAACCCAATAGAGCATCTTTGGGATGTGGTGGAACGGGAGCTTTGTGCCCTGGATGTGCATCCCACAAACCTCCATCAACTGCAAGATGCTATCCTATCAATATGGGCCAACATTTCTAAAGAATGCTTTCAGCACCTTGTTGAATCAATGCCAAGTAGAATTAAGGCAGTTCTGAAGGCGAAAGGGGGTCAAACACAGTATTAGTATGGTGTTCCTAATAATCCTTTAGGTGAGTGTATGTCTTAACCCTTTCACAAGTAAGTTTAAAATATTCTTACTGACCCCCCAGCGTGAGTTTTTCAAGGCGACCGTTATTTAGAACCTGTCACTTTAATGTTTCCATTGTGACGCGTCATTTCTTGTCACGTGACACAGCACAATCACAACACAGAGCTGAATGAATGATGATCTGCTTTTATGTCTTTTTTCCTTTTCTATTCAAATTATTCACAAATGTATTAGCTATAACATGAAACACTGATATTCCGATTGTCAAATATGTGCAAGTGGATGTGTTTTGTTGTTTAAACACCTTTATAACGATCGTGTTAGTTGAGCTGCATGCGCGATGGGCGGCGCCATGTTAGTTTGTTTCACAGTTCAGAGAATCGAAACTGTTGCTTCTCACGAAATACATGAAAGTAAGTGGCCAGTGAACTGGGAGAAGAATAGGGTAAAATGTAAAGCTACTTACACAATGTGTATCTGATATGAATAAAATGTTTCGTCTTATTATAATGGAAAGGATTATTATTGCCGCTTCAATAGACATCAGTGTGTATATTACAAACTCAAAATCATTGTTTTGCTAGTACTTATGTGTATTTAAATGTCTGAAACCTAAAATAAACATTATGTGGTTTAAAATACTCAATAGTTGTGATATATGACAGCACTGAGTGTGTCCGTCTCTGGCTCAGCGCCAGCCAATGCGCGAAAGCACGTTTGAATTTAGCAGTTGATCACGTGATGCACTGACCGTTCTAATCACACCGGTGTGATCGTACGCTCCAGGGACCAGCCAAGACTGATCACACCGGTGTGATTGTACGCGTGAAAGGGTTAAGCATATAGGGAATGTTTTATGAGCAGTAGGATAATCTCTCTCTTTTTTCAGTTATGAGAAGAAAAAAAACATTCACCTGCACACTCACGCAGAGCCAAAGCACAACCAAAACAATGTTCTTCTGCAAAATGCATGCTGTTTTGTTTCATAGTGTACGTTTAATTTTTTGTTTGTTTATTTATTTATTATTATTATTTAGTTCTTCAACTTAAACGACACAAAAATGACAACTACTGTATCACCATGTCAACTAGCTGGCTTTTATTTAATACCAGTTAATGTTTATTTTATTTCAAGAAATGAAAGTATTTTTGTTGTTAGTTTTATTTATTTATTTTAGTTTTAGTAAATGAAAGAAACAACCTTTTTTGCATTATGGTTTATTATGAAATTAAGTGATTGCACTAACATGCTTTTCCTCAAAAAAGATTTTACCCCAGTGCATTTTTTGGTGATATGTGCACTGACAAAAATCTCCTTGTAAAAATGACTAGAATGGATATAATGTTTGGCATTCAAAATCATTTGGACATGAGTTATGCACAAAATTCAACTCAATTCAATTCAACTCAATTCAACAATTTTGGCCTCTAAATAAAGTATTTTTGGTAAGAAATCATCTACTATTATGTGTGCATGCTCTGCTCCTATTTGAACTTTGTTTACGCACCAAAATAATTTTTATCTGCCAACTTGAGTATTTGGCGTGGTCATTCTATGGCTTTTCAGCTGCTTTTTCAGAATTATGCAGAAAAAAAACGGAGTCAAAGTTTGTAGAATTCGTTATGTATCTCTGTTCTCACAATATTCACTAAGTGGCAACGGGTATGTGGTTGTGAGTGTCAATTGCTGTCTCTGAGTGCAGTAGCAAAAGGGGTGATAAATGTGCTGTGGAAGTGGAGTGACTCATTAGCGAGAGGCTCATCTGAACTTGTTAAGGGCTTAATTGGATTAAGCAATACAAGCTCATTTACACTCTCTTATTTTGATTGATTACAATGCACAAGTGCACCCCCCACTTGTGTCTCTCTCTCTCTCTCTCTCGCTCTACTTTTTCTCTCTGGGTTTTAAATGAGATTTCAAATTTAATGGAGTGGTTATACTCGGGCTGTGAGCATAACTCCACTTGTAGACATACACTCGTGAACTTCGCCATTGTTTTGAACTGCATTCAACTTCGTCAAGTGGGCGAGGGAAGTTTATTTAGACAGACCCTCAACCCCTTGACAGAGGGAGCGAGTCTGCTTAATTTACCCCCCACCCCACGCAACTCTAGTGTATGATATTGAGGTTATTTTGACATTTAACCTTGACTTAACTTCTAGCTACCTTAAGATTACTGTTTTTTACACAGTTATAGTTTATTGTATTGTTATCATTTTCATTTGTGTATGTTTTAATATTTTCTCCAGAATCCCAAGCATGCATTCAGGCCTATAGAATGGTGCGTAAAACACATTTATAAGGAAACAACTGTAAATAATAAATCAGCTCAAATGAGGAGTCCAGTGATCAAAGGCTCAAGGCATTCCATTTAAACACTTTGCAAGGGTTCCGCCAGTATTGGGTCCTCGTGCAACAAAAGCAATGATGAATATCCGAGTGAACGAGACGGAGAGAAATTACCTAGGGAAGGGCATAAAAAATAACTTATATGCAGCCTCAGCTTAAAGGACACTGCAAAGGTCATAGGGAATATAAGTGACAAGTTTGTATACCTAAAGTAAAAAAATGTAAAAGGTAAACAAAGGTCTGGAATTTTTATTTAACTTAAAGACACCATAAAATACTCATCATTATTTTTAGGGAATATTGCAGTGTTTATATAAATGATTTATCCATTCTTTATTCATGGCTGATTTAAGAAAATGTATGCGTATGTATGTTACCTAATGTAACCTCGGTTCTCTCTAGAAGAGGGAACGAGTATTGCATAAGTTAGCTTACGCTACGGGAAAGATTCATCTTTTCGAGATATTGAAGCCAAAAAATTATCCTTAATTTTGTATTCATTGTCAACGCAGTGCAGCAGCTAGCAGACCTAGAGCAGGCTGTCTAGCGTGCTCATAGGCTGCCCTGTGGGAACTGCAGCAGCCTACCACTGAGCCCAACGTGACATCATGTCCAATGAAGGGCGCTCGCGCCTTCACAGCGTCATAGCCCGCCAGTATGGGCGTGGCTTAGAGTATATAAGCAGGGCTCGGAGGCTGATTCTCTGGTTTTCATCGACTGAAGCGAAGTCGCTCGTGGCGCGAGCACGGCAGGTTATGCAATACTCGTTCCCTCTTCTAGAGAGAACCGAGGTTACGCTAGGTAACCGATACGTTCTCTTACGAGAGGTTCTCTCGTATTGCGTAAGTTAGCTTACGCTACGGGAACCTTTTGTCAACGCCGTGCGCACCAAGCATCCACACATGAGTCCCAGGGTTTTCCGGGGAACCCAGATAAGTGGGAAAATAAGGCGGCCAGCAACGCGGGCCAGCACTTGTACATAAGTACTAATAGGGAATACAGAGCGGCGCCGCCGGTCTGTATAAGCATACAGCACATACCCATAAGTGCAGCTCAACCAGAAGAGCTAAGATACGTGAGAGTAGCCTGCGCACGATCATATCAGGACAGAACGTACATCTCACTTATACAGACAGAAGTTTTGCCTGGAGAGCGGGAACTTCTAGGTTATAAAACCTGACAAAGGTGGACGGGGACCCCAGCCCGCGGCCACACATATGTCGTGAATAGAAATTCCCCTGGACCATGCCCACGATGAGGCCATGCCTCTAGTGGAATGAGCCCTGATGCCCAGGGGGCATTGCAGACCTTTTGACGCGTAAGCGGCTGCTATAGCGTCCACAATCCATCTGGACAGGCTTTGTTTCAAGGCGGCGAGACCCTTGGTGCGCCCACCAAACGAAACGAAAGCTGCTCCGAGCGCCTGAAAGGGGCTGAGCGCGCAGTGTAAACCCTCAGCGCCCTGACTGGGCAGAGGAGATTAACATTGCTCTTGCTATCGGATGAAGGTAGAGCCGATAGAGAAATGACCTGCGCTCTGAGAGGAGTGCCAATCACTTTAGGAACATAGCCGTGTCTAGGTTTGAGGATGACTTTCGAGTCATTTGGCCCGAACTCAAGACACGCAGCGTTGACGGACAGTGCGTGTAAGTCCCCCACACGTTTAACTGATGAAAGGGCAGTCAGAAAAACGGTTTTGAGTGACAGGTACCTTAACTCCACGGAATCTAGTGGTTCAAAGGGAAAAGCTTTCAGGGCCTCAAGGACCAATGAAAGATCCCACATAGGAACCGACGAGAGGCGCGGAGGGTTCATCCTTCTGGCTCCTCTAAGGAAGCGGATGAGCAGCTCATTTCTTCCTAGCGACCGGCCGTGCGTCGACTCAGCGAACGCCGCAACGGCCGCCACGTAAACTTTAAGCGTGGATGGGGACTTTCCCTTATCCAACAGCTCTTGTTGGAAACTGAGCAGCCGCGAGACCCCACATGTCCGTGGGTCCAGATTTTTGTCGGTGCACCATTTGGAGAACACAGACCATTTAGACGCGTAAAGCTTTCTGGTAGAGGGAGCTCTAGACTGCGTGATCGTGTTCATCACTCCTTCTGGCAGGGCAACGGGTACCCGTTGATCAACCATGCGTTCAGAGACAAGCACTCTGGATGGGGATGCCAGATCGAGCCGCGAGCTTGAGAGACGAGATCTGTTCTCACCGGGATCGGTCACGGGGCTGTGTGTGACAGCCGCGTCAGCTCCGGGAACCAAGTCTGATTCTCCCAACGCGGGGCTATAAGGAGCACCGAGTGGCGCATTTCCCTGATCCTCTTGATTACTTGTGGTAACAGAGAGATCGGAGGGAAGGCATACAGCGGGCGGCTGGGTCAGATTTGGGCCAGCGCGTCCTCGCTCTTTGAAAAAACATCGGGCAGTGAGCGTTGTCTTTTGACACAAATATTTCGACTTCCGCTTTGCCGAATAGGTGCCATAATTTCTGGACTGTTTGGGGGTGCAGGGACCATTCCCCTGGGGGAACGTTGTCCCTGGATAATTTGTCTGGGCCGTCGTTCTGGTGGCCAGGCACATGCGCAGCTCTCAGCGAGCGCAGGTGACGCTGAGACCACATGAGGAGGCGCTCTGTCAGATCGCAGAGGTTCCTGGATCTGACACCGCCCTGACGGTTCACGTAGGACACCACTGACATTTTGGCTGACCGAACTAGAACATGGTGGTCCTGTATGAACAGGAGGAAGCGCTTCAGCGCGTTCTCGACTGCCATCATTTCCAGACAGTTTATGTGAAGGAGCTTCTCCTGGTCTGACCACAGGCCCAAGGCCGGTCTGCCCTCGAAGAGAGCGCCCCAACCTGAGTTGGACGCATCTGTCGAGATGACCTTTCGATATGAGACAGCTCCCATCATCACTCCCCGCTGATACCAGTCGGCCGCTAACCAGGGCTGCAGAGCTGTGATGCAGGTCTGAGTCACTCTGATTCATTCGCAGCCAGAGGCCCAAGCTCGGCGAGACGCTCGAGCGTTCAGCCAGCGTTGAAGTGGGCGCATGCGCATGCGCATTAAGCCCAGCTGAAGCACTGCTGCAGCTGAGGCCATACAGCCCAGCATCCTCTACAATGTTTATGAAGGGATGATGCTGCCCTTCTGGAAAGACGCGGCTAGATGTCGAACACGGCGTGCTCGCTGTGTCGAAAAACGAGCCGTCATGGCCACAGAGTCCAGTTCTATTCCTAGAGAGGAAATTGACTGACTGGGCAGTAATGAGCTCTTGGTCCAGTTGACCTGAGACCCAAGCTTACCAGATGACTGAGGAGCACAGTTCTGTGAGATAGTAGTTATATCTCTGACTGTGCCAAGATCAGCCAGTCGTCCAGATAGTTCGTGATTCGCAAGCCCTGATTTCTCAAGGGGGCGAGAGCCGCGTCCATGCACTTTGTAACGTACAGGATGCTAGAGACAGGCCGAACGGCAGGACGGTGTATTGATATACCTGACCGTCGGAGGCGAATCTCAAGAATGGCCTGTGACGGGGTATTATCTGAATCTGAAAATAGGCATCTTTAAGATTGAGAGAAATAAACCAGTCCCTCGGGCGAATGTGCGCGAGGATTTTTCTGGTTGTAAGCATTTTGAACAGCCTTTTCATAAGCACTTTGTTCAAATGTCTCAGATCTAAGATGGGTCTGAGGGCTCCGTCCTTCTTGGGTACGAGAAAAATAATGGCTGTAAAGCCTGACTCGCTCAGAGAAGGCGGTACCAGTTCTATAGCCCTTTTGCACAGCAGCTTCGCTATTTCTGCGCGGAGTAGATGTGCTACTTCCGTATTCACTGTAGTCGCGGTCCGTGCTCGAAAGCGCGGGGGACAGCGAACGAACTGTAGCAAATAGCCCTGCCTTATTGTGCTTAGCACCCATTCTGAAACCCCTGGGATAGCTTCCCATGCTTTATATATGTACAACTAGGGGCCGAATGGCCTCCGGGTTCTGATCGCCACGCTGCGTGAGCTCGAGAAACTGAACCGGAGGTGTGGGCGCGACACACGCGCCCTCAGTGCTTGGATACGGTGGCTCATATATGACATCCCGATTGCCATGAATGGGGAGCTGTAGTAAAACTCAGCGTGGGTGTAGGAGAAAGAAGACAGGGTCGGCGGGGAATAGGGACTCGCACTTTATTCATAAAGAAAACAAAAGAAAACAAAAGGTGCGCTCGTGCGCTTTCACCGTAGTGAAACACTACAGCATAAAATACAAAAACACTTCTCCACGATCACTCAGTCCGTTTCGCCCGTGTGTGCTGCGGGTCGCGTGCGAGTCCCAGCTCTCTCTCTCGCTCTCTCATTCCCGGCAGCTTATATGCGGTCTCCACGCCAATCACTGCAATCAGACACAGGTGTTCATCATCTGCACTTGACCTACTTACTCACCGCACAGCTCGCTGACTCGTCTCTCGCTACAGACTTCGCAAAACCACGCCCCCCTCGCCACATACCCCCACCGCCCGACTCAGGCCGGGGAGCCGTCCGGCCTGGAGCCTCCCCCCCCCCCCCCCTCCTGGAGAGGAAGTCAGCCACAGCCATCTGTGCACCCGGCCTGTGGACCACCTGGAATTTAAAAGGCTGTAAAGCTAGATACCAACGGGTGATCCGCGCGTTGGTATCCTTCATGCGGTGGAGCCACTGCAGGGGAGCATGGTCCGAACAGAGGGTGAACTCCCGCCCCAGGAGGTAGTAGCGGAGGGTGAGAACAGCCCACCTGATGGCTAAACATTCTTTTTCGATGGTGCTGTACATCGTCTCTCTCTTAGAGAGCTTCCAACTGATGTACAGCACCGGCCGTTCTTCACCCTTCACCTCCTGGGACAGGACCGCGCCCAGCCCCCTGTCCGACGCGTCCGTCTGTAGGATGAAAGGGAGAGAGAAGTCAGGAGCATGTAAAAGCGGCCCGCCACACAGAGCAGCCTTTATCTGGGTGAAAGCCTGCTGACACTGTTCCGTCCACTGGACCGTATCTGGTGCTTCCTTTTTAGTTAGATCAGTCAGCGGGCTAGCGAGGTCCGAATAATTAGGTACAAACCTCCTCTAATATCCCGCTAGCCCCAGGAACTGTCTAACCTCCTTTTTGGTCTTAGGCCTCGGACAGGTCGCAACCGCTGCCGTCTTATCAATTTGGGGACGCACCTGTCCGTGACCCAAGTGGAAGCCCAGATACCTTACTTCCACACGCCCAATCGCACACTTCTTCTTTGCCACTTCGAGCCGTCGGTTTTAGGAACTAAAACTATCGGGCTCGCCCAGTCACTGCTGGACTCTTCTATTACCCCCATATCCAGCATAGCCTCTAATTCGTTCTGAACTACCTTTTTTTTGTGTTCAGGTAAACGATACGGGCGGCACCACCACCCCCGGATCCGTCTCAATGTGGTGCTGAATGAGGTCCGTTCGACCAGGCAGGGGAGAGAACACATCAGCAAATTCAGCTTGTAAATTTTTAATGTCAGTGAGCTGGGAGGGTGAGAGGTGATCTCCACCAAGAGCCAGCGCGAGAGATTGTGGTTTTGTGTTCGCTTCTGGCCCGAGATCCTCCTCTCCGCTCACTACCGTCGCCAGCATCACTGACTCTGCCTCAACCCACTTTTTGAGGAGGTTGAGGTGATAAATTTGATGTGCCCCGCCCCTATCTGTTCGAACTACCTCATAGTTGAGATCGTTAACCCGCCGTGTGACCTCAAAAGGTCCTTGCCACTTTGTGAGTAATTTAGAGCTAGAAGTAGGGAGTAATACAAGCACTTTATCTCCCGGTGCAAATTGACGAAGTCTAGCCCCCCTGTTGTACAGCTGACTCTGTCTGTCCTGGGCCTGTAACAAATTCTCCATTGATAGCCGCCCCAAAGTGTGGAGTTTTGTTCTCAGGTCCAAGACATACTGAATTTCGTTCTTACTAGCGGACGGTCCGTCCTCCCAAACCTCTCTAAGAACGTCCAACACCCCGCGGGGCTGACGCCCATAGAGAAGCTCGAAGGGGGAAAACCCCGTGGAGGCTTGGGGAACCTCGCGTACAGCGAACAAGAGGGGTTCTAGCCACTTATCCCAATTTTTGGCGTCTTCGTGAACGAACTTTCGAATCATGGACTTTAAAGTGCGTTTAAACCGTTCCACTAATCCGTCTGTCTGTGGGTGGTAGACGCTAGTGCGAATCGATTTAATGCCCAATAATTCATAGAGTTCGCGAATAGTTCGTGACATAAACGCCGTGCCCTGATCGGTGAGAATCTCCTTGGGGATTCCCACCCGGGAGATTAATGAAAAGAGCGCGCTCGCAACACTTTTGGCAGAAATGTTACGGAGCGGGACTGCTTCAGGATACCGCGTTGCGTAATCCACCAGGACTAACGCAAAGCGGTGCCCACGTGCTGACCATTCCAATGGCCCGATGAGGTCCATACCAATTCGTTCGAAGGGGACCTGCATTAGCGGAAGGGGGCACAATGGTGCTTTTGGATTGGCCGGTGGATTCACCAACTGACATTCACGACAAGACGCGCACCACTTGCGCACATTCTCGTGAATGCCCGGCCAGAAGAACCGGGCCATGAGACGGTTTAGTGTTGCCGTTTGACCTAAATGCCCGGCCATTGGATTACAGTGAGCCGCCTGAAAAAGCATTTCCCGGCGGCTTTTAGGAACTAACAACTGCGTTGTATCCTCCTTTGACTGGGTGTCCTGGGTCACCCGATACAACTTATCTTTTAAAATAGCAAAATAGGGATAAGAGAGCGGTTGGTCTGGGTGGAGTGTCTGGCCGTCGATAGAACGGACCTGATTAAACGCATGTTTCAACATCTCGTCCTGGGACTGCTCCAGGGGAAAATCATCGCGCTCTGTGAGGATAGTTCTCTCCAGAGTACTCCGTTCCCCTGCAGCAGGCGCCAGAGGTCCCGGCTCAGCATCTCCCACCTGAACAACCGCTGTCTTTCCCTTGCTTTTCTTTTCCCAAGAGGCATCCGCACATAAAGACCCCAATAATTTACTAAAAGCAGGCCAATTTGTTCCCAGAATTAGCGGATGCCGGAGGTGCGGGTTAACTGCTACCTCTACGCTATGCTTTTGTCCCCTAAATTGAATTACCACAGGCATTATAGGATAACTTACCACCACCCCGTGCACACACCGCACCTTAACCATGCGGCTGTCATCCAATGCCCCAGGTTGAATCAGGCTTTGATGAATGGAGGTTTGGTTGCAGCCTGAATCCACCAAAGCCTGATAAGTACCCCCCTTGATACTCACTGGTATCTGGTACAGGCCAGCTTGATCGGGGGCAGCCTGTGGCGCGTCGGGAACCCGGATCAGTGTCCCCACCTCCATCACCGGACACCGGTCGATAAAGTGTCCCGGGTCCCCGCAGCGCCAACAGGCCGGCCCAGGCCTCCCCGCCGCCCCAATGGTGGGAAGCGGGTCAAGAAATTGGCGTGGAGAGCGCAGGGCCGCCGGAATCGGGGCGGAGTGGTCGCCGGACGCAGCCCCCCTGGGTGGGGCCCTGAATGCGGGGACAGGCTCCGCCGGAGCCCCCGTTCTCCACCTCGGCGCCGGCCGGGGCATCAGCCCCCCACGAGACCTGGGAAGGGGGACAGGTTTGGGGAGAGAAGGAGACGAGAGAGAGAGAGAGGGGGAGAGAGAGGCAGATGGAAGGGGCTCGCCGACCCCTGGGCACGCCACCATGTGATCCTCCGCCAGGTGGATGGCCTGGTCCAGCGACGTCGGGGGCGGTGGCACTGGACCCACTGTGCGGTCTTCTTGGGCAGTTTGGAAATAAATTGTTCCAGTACCACCTTGTTGATCACGTCCTCGACGTCGCCTCCGTCGGCCATCAGCCATCTGCGGCAGGAGTCCCGGAGCTGTTGCGCCATGACGAAGGGTCGGCCGGACTCTTCCAGGCTCAGGGATCTGAACCGCTGGCGATGTTGTTCAGGGGTCCGGCCGACCCGCTGAAGAATGGCGCGCCTCAGGTCTTCATAGACCAGGAGATTCTGGACTGGCAGTTGGTGGGCGGCTATCTGCGACTCTCCCGATAGCAGTGGGATGAGTCGCATGGGCCAGTCCGCTCGGGGCCATCCCCGGGCCTCGGCCGACCTCTCAAAAAGGTCCAGGAATGCCTCCGGATCATCCTGGGGTCCCATCTTATTGAGAGGCAGGGGCGGGGCCGAGGCCGTAGCTGGATCGGGGACGGCCCGAATCTCCCGGTCGAGCCAGCTCCGGAACAGCTTGCGGTCTTCTTGCTGGCCTTGGAGAAGCATCTGGAACCGGTGGTCTTGCTCCTCCTTTACGGCCAGCAGGGCGTGGTGTTGTTCCCTGTGAAGACCCGCGAGCGTTTGGATGAGGTCCGCAAATGGCGTTCCTGGCGGGTTCTGCATGGCGGCGGCAGTCTTCTTCTTCCCGGGTTTCGGCACCAGTGTAGTAAAACTCAGCGTGGGTGTAGGAAGAAGAAGACAGGGTTGGCGGGGAATAGGGACTCGCACTTTATTTATAAAGAAAACAAAAGAAAACAAAAGGTGCGCTCGTGCGCTTTCACCGTAGTGAAACACTACAGCATAAAATACAAAAACACTTCTCCACGATCACTCAGTCCGTTTCGCCCGTGTGTGCTGCGGGTCGCGTGCGAGTCCCAGCTCTCTCTCTCGCTCTCTCATTCCCGGCAGCTTATATGCGGTCTCCACGCCAATCACTGCAATCAGACACAGGTGTTCATCATCTGCACTTGACCTACTTACTCACCGCACAGCTCGCTGACTCGTCTCTCGCTACAGACTTCGCAGAACCACGCCCCCCTCGCCACAGGAGCATCTTGTGATCACTTTGTGATGTGCAAGCAGCGCCTTGGGCAAAGCGTTTACTAGTAAGCGTGAGCGCTTGTGAGCGGGCACGAGACTTACATACATATTTGACACCCCGATCACTTGGATGGGGAGCGTCATACGATAGCCCTGTGACGTGTGCAAGGTGCTTTAGGCAAAGTGTTTATTAGTAAGCGTGAGCGCTTGTGAGCGGGCACGAGACTTACATACCTATTTGACGTTCCGATCGCTTTGGATGGGAGCGTTTTATGATAGCCCTGAGACGCGCGCGTGGCGCTTTGGGCGAAGTGTTTATTAGTAAGCGTGAACGCTTGTGAGCGGGCACGAGACTTACATACATATTTAACGTCCCGATCGCTTTGGTTGGGGAGCGTTTATGACAAGTCTGTGACGCGCGCGGCGCTTTGAGAGAGATGTGTGTTAGTAAGTGTGAGCGCTCGTGGGCGGGCATGGGACTCACGTTTATATTCTGACTGATATGAGTCTTTAATGGCCGTGTGATAGAGCGGGCAGAAAGTAGGCGTGGGGACGGAGAACGTGTTCGCTTTCTGTACCTAAGAAAGCTGGCCGCGAGCTCAGAGAGGAGAGCTGCATAAATGTTATAAATGATAATCTTTAAAAAGACGCTCGCTCTCTTTTAGAGTGAGTTTTTTGCAAGGTAAAAAAGGATACGTCGCCGGATACCGTAGCTCGCATGGATGGCTGAAGGTGGCGAAGACGAAGCGAGTCTGCTCAATATACTTCAGGCAGACCCATAGACCGCAATGCAACACGATTGTAATGTCACAGCAGATCACGCTTAATTTACCCCCCACCCCACGCAACTCTAGTGTATGATATTGAGGTTATTTTGACATTTAACCTTGACTTAACTTCTACCTACCTTAAGATTACTGTTTTTTACACAGTTATAGTTTATTGTATTGTTATCATTTTCATTTGTGTATGTTTTAATATTTTCTCCAAAATCCCAAGCATGCATTCAGGCCTATAGAATGGTGCGTAAAACACATTTATAAGGAAACAACTGTAAATAATAAATCAGCTCAAATGAGGAGTCCAGTGATCAAAGGCTCAAGGCATTCCATTTAAACACTTTGCAAGGGTTCCGCCAGTATTGGGTCCTCGTGCAACAAAAGCAATGATAAATATCCGAGTGAACGAGACGGAGAGAAATTACCTAGGGAAGGGCATAAAAAATAACTTATATGCAGCCTCAGCTTAAAGGACACTGCAAAGGTCATAGGGAATATAAGTGACAAGTTTGTATACCTAAAGTAAAAAAATGTAAAAGGTAAACAAAGGTCTGGAATTTTTATTTAACTTAAAGACACCATAAAATACTCATCATTATTTTTAGGGAATATTGCAGTGTTTATATAAATGATTTATCCATTCTTTATTCCTGGCTGATTTAAGAAAATGTATGCGTATGTATGTTACCTAATGTAACCTCGGTTCTCTCTAGAAGAGGGAACGAGTATTGCATAAGTTAGCTTACGCTACGGGAAAGATTCATCTTTTCGAGATATTGAAGCCAAAAAATTATCCTTAATTTTGTATTCATTGTCAACGCAGTGCAGCAGCTAGCAGACCTAGAGCAGGCTGTCTAGCGTGCTCATAGGCTGCCCTGTGGGAACTGCAGCAGCCTACCACTGAGCCCAACGTGACATCATGTCCAATGAAGGGCGCTCGCGCCTTCACAGCGTCATAGCCCGCCAGTATGGGCGTGGCTTAGAGTATATAAGCAGGGCTCGGAGGCTGATTCTCTGGTTTTCATCGACTGAAGCGAAGTCGCTCGTGGCGCGAGCACGGCAGGTTATGCAATACTCGTTCCCTCTTCTAGAGAGAACCGAGGTTACGCTAGGTAACCGATACGTTCTCTTACGAGAGGTTCTCTCGTATTGCGTAAGTTAGCTTACGCTACGGGAACCTTTTGTCAACGCCGTGCGCACCAAGCATCCACACATGAGTCCCAGGGTTTTCCGGGGAACCCAGATAAGTGGGAAAATAAGGCGGCCAGCAACGCGGGCCAGCACTTGTACATAAGTACTAATAGGGAATACAGAGCGGCGCCGCCGGTCTGTATAAGCATACAGCACATACCCATAAGTGCAGCTCAACCAGAAGAGCTAAGATACGTGAGAGTAGCCTGCGCACGATCATATCAGGACAGAACGTACATCTCACTTATACAGACAGAAGTTTTGCCTGGAGAGCGGAAACTTCTAGGTTATAAAACCTGACAAAGGTGGACGGGGACCCCAGCCCGCGGCCACACATATGTCGTGAATAGAAATTCCCCTGGACCATGCCCACGATGAGGCCATGCCTCTAGTGGAATGAGCCCTGATGCCCAGGGGGCATTGCAGACCTTTTGACGCGTAAGCGGCTGCTATAGCGTCCACAATCCATCTGGACAGGCTTTGTTTCAAGGCGGCGAGACCCTTGGTGCGCCCACCAAACGAAACGAAAGCTGCTCCGAGCGCCTGAAAGGGGCTGAGCGCGCAGTGTAAACCCTCAGCGCCCTGACTGGGCAGAGGAGATTAACATTGCTCTTGCTATCGGATGAAGGTAGAGCCGATAGAGAAATGACCTGCGCTCTGAGAGGAGTGCCAATCACTTTAGGAACATAGCCGTGTCTAGGTTTGAGGATGACTTTCGAGTCATTTGGCCCGAACTCAAGACACGCAGCGTTGACGGACAGTGCGTGTAAGTCCCCCACACGTTTAACTGATGAAAGGGCAGTCAGAAAAACGGTTTTGAGTGACAGGTACCTTAACTCCACGGAATCTAGTGGTTCAAAGGGAAAAGCTTTCAGGGCCTCAAGGACCAATGAAAGATCCCACATAGGAACCGACGAGAGGCGCGGAGGGTTCATCCTTCTGGCTCCTCTAAGGAAGCGGATGAGCAGCTCATTTCTTCCTAGCGACCGGCCGTGCGTCGACTCAGCGAACGCCGCAACGGCCGCCACGTAAACTTTAAGCGTGGATGGGGACTTTCCCTTATCCAACAGCTCTTGTTGGAAACTGAGCAGCCGCGAGACCCCACATGTCCGTGGGTCCAGATTTTTGTCGGTGCACCATTTGGAGAACACAGACCATTAAGACGCGTAAAGCTTTCTGGTAGAGGGAGCTCTAGACTGCGTGATCGTGTTCATCACTCCTTCTGGCAGGGCAACGGGTACCCGTTGATCAACCATGCGTTCAGAGACAAGCACTCTGGATGGGGATGCCAGATCGAGCCGCGAGCTTGAGAGACGAGATCTGTTCTCACCGGGATCGGTCACGGGGCTGTGTGTGACAGCCGCGTCAGCTCCGGGAACCAAGTCTGATTCTCCCAACGCGGGGCTATAAGGAGCACCGAGTGGCGCATTTCCCTGATCCTCTTGATTACTTGTGGTAACAGAGAGATCGGAGGGAAGGCATACAGCGGGCGGCTGGGTCAGATTTGGGCCAGCGCGTCCTCGCTCTTTGAAAAAACATCGGGCAGTGAGCGTTGTCTTTTGACACAAATATTTCGACTTCCGCTTTGCCGAATAGGTGCCATAATTTCTGGACTGTTTGGGGGTGCAGGGACCATTCCCCTGGGGGAACGTTGTCCCTGGATAATTTGTCTGGGCCGTCGTTCAGGTGGCCAGGCACATGCGCAGCTCTCAGCGAGCGCAGGTGACGCTGAGACCACATGAGGAGGCGCTCTGTCAGATCGCAGAGGTTCCTGGATCTGACACCGCCCTGACGGTTCACGTAGGACACCACTGACATTTTGGCTGACCGAACTAGAACATGGTGGTCCTGTATGAACAGGAGGAAGCGCTTCAGCGCGTTCTCGACTGCCATCATTTCCAGACAGTTTATGTGAAGGAGCTTCTCCTGGTCTGACCACAGGCCCAAGGCCGGTCTGCCCTCGAAGAGAGCGCCCCAACCTGAGTTGGACGCATCTGTCGAGATGACCTTTCGATATGAGACAGCTCCCATCATCACTCCCCGCTGATACCAGTCGGCCGCTAACCAGGGCTGCAGAGCTGTGATGCAGGTCTGAGTCACTCTGATTCATTCGCAGCCAGAGGCCCAAGCTCGGCGAGACGCTCGAGCGTTCAGCCAGCGTTGAAGTGGGCGCATGCGCATGCGCATTAAGCCCAGCTGAAGCACTGCTGCAGCTGAGGCCATACAGCCCAGCATCCTCTACAATGTTTATGAAGGGATGATGCTGCCCTTCTGGAAAGACGCGGCTAGATGTCGAACACGGCGTGCTCGCTGTGTCGAAAAACGAGCCGTCATGGTCTATTCCTAGAGAGTTCTATTCCTAGAGAGGAAATTGACTGACTGGGCAGTAATGAGCTCTTGGTCCAGTTGACCTGAGACCCAAGCTTACCAGGTGACTGAGGAGCACAGTTCTGTGAGATAGTAGTTATATCTCTGACTGTGCCAAGATCAGCCAGTCGTCCAGATAATTCGTGATTCGCAAGCCCTGATTTCTCAAGGGGGCGAGAGCCGCGTCCATGCACTTTGTAACGTACAGGATGCTAGAGACAGGCCGAACGGCAGGACGGTGTATTGATATACCTGACCGTCGGAGGCGAATCTCAAGAATGGCCTGTGACGGGGTATTATCTGAATCTGAAAATAGGCATCTTTCAGATTGAGAGAAATAAACCAGTCCCTCGGGTGAATGTGCGCGAGGATTTTTCTGGTTGTAAGCATTTTGAACAGCTTTTTCATAAGCACTTTGTTCAAATGTCTCAGATCTAAGATGGGTCTGAGGGCTCCGTCCTTCT
The DNA here is from genome assembly GCF_029890125.1 of Rhinichthys klamathensis goyatoka. Classification (NCBI taxonomy): domain Eukaryota; kingdom Metazoa; phylum Chordata; class Actinopteri; order Cypriniformes; family Leuciscidae; genus Rhinichthys; species Rhinichthys klamathensis. The sequence goes on along the minus strand of NW_026606587.1, from coordinate 4,728,105 downwards.
TGGGTACGAGAAAAATAATGGCTGTAAAGCCTGACTCGCTCAGAGAAGGCGGTACCAGTTCTATAGCCCTTTTGCACAGCAGCTTCGCTATTTCTGCGCGGAGTAGATGTGCTACTTCCGTATTCACTGTAGTCGCGGTCCGTGCTCGAACGCGCGGGGGACAGCGAACGAACTGTAGCAAATAGCCCTGCCTTATTGTGCTTAGCACCCATTCTGAAACCCCTGGGATAGCTTTCCATGCTTTATATATGTACAGCTAGGGGCTGAATGGCCTCCGGGTTCTGATCCCCACGCTGCGTGAGCTCGAGAAACTGAACCGGAGGTGTGGGCGCGACACACGCGCCCTCAGTGCTTGGATACGGTGGCTCATATATGACATCCCGATTGCCATGAATGGGGAGCATCTTGTGATCACTTTGTGATGCGCAAGCAGCGCCTTGGGCAAAGCGTTTACTAGTAAGCGTGAGCGCTTGTGAGCGGGCACGAGACTTACATACATATTTGACACCCCGATCACTTTGATGGGGAGCGTCATACGATAGCCCTGTGACGTGTGCAAGGTGCTTTAGGCAAAGTGTTTATTAGTAAGCGTGAGCGCTTGTGAGCGGGCACGAGACTTACATACCTATTTGACGTCCTGATCGCTTTGGATGGGGAGCGTTTTATGATAGCCCTGAGACGCGCGCGTGGCGCTTTGGGCGAAGTGTTTATTAGTAAGCGTGAACGCTTGTGAGCGGGCACGAGACTTACATACATATTTAACGTCCCGATCGCTTTGGTTGGGGAGCGTTTATGACAAGTCTGTGACGCGCGCGGCGCTTTGAGAGAGATGTGTGTTAGTAAGTGTGAGCGCTCGTGGGCGGGCATGGGACTCACGTTTATATTCTGACTGATATGAGTCTTTAATGGCCGTGTGATAGAGCGGGCAGAAAGTAGGCGTGGGGACGGAGAACGTGTTCGCTTTCTGTACCTAAGAAAGCTGGCCGCGAGCTCAGAGAGGAGAGCTGCATAAATGTTATAAATGATAATCTTTAAAAAGACGCTCGCGCTCTTTTAGAGTGAGTTTTTTGCAAGGTAAAAAAGGATACGTCGCCGGATACCGTAGCTCGCATGGATGGCTGAAGGTGGCGAAGACGGGCGGCTTCTTCAGGCGCTGTCCTAAGCTGGCTAGTCGCTTTCCTCGGCGGCGGCGGTGGCTTCTCTCGAGATCCAGCGATGCAAAGAGCGTCGCTGAAGAGATGAAAATCAGAGAATCAGCCTCCGAGCCCTGCTTATATATTCTGAGCCACGCCCATACTGGCGGGTTATGGCGCTGTGAAGGTGCGAGCGCCCTTCATTGGACGTGACGTCACGTCGGGCTCAGTGGTAGGCTGCTGCAGTTCCCGCAGGGCAGCCTATGAGCACGTTAGACAGCCTGCTCTAGGTCTGCTAGCTGCTGCACTGCGTTGACAATGAATACAAAATTAAGGATAATTTTTTGGCTTTAATATCTCGAAAAGATGAATCTTTCCCGTAGCGTAAGCTAACTTACGCAATACGAGAGAACCTCTCGTAAGAGAACCATTCATTCTGTGAAGGAAATGACAGAAATGGGAGTGTAGGGAATTTTTTTTTTATTAAAGTAATAACAAATTAGGTCTTTAAGTCTCTGTATTTCGCATTCATTCAGCATCACACTCTTCTTTGGATTTATACTTCACAGCCCTGTGACAGAACACCGAACCACAAGAGAGAATGCAAAATAAAATAAAAATGTTTATACTTGCAGTTCGCCTCCGTCTGCTCAAGCAGGAAGATTGTTCCCTCAAGGACCACATGAGGGATTTCTTAGATCTGGCGTGCCTCAACCATTATCCCGATCACTCACTCTGTTCTACAACACCAGCCACAGGTTCTTGAGGGAGCTTTACTGCTTATGTGGAGTGGGTACTGGTGCAGTGTGGTTCTCCATTCACAGTCTGCCCCGCAGAGGAGGACATTGCCAGCCCCAACTCCACCATGGGTCAGGAGCCCAGCCAGCCTTCATTCATGCCCACAACAGACCATCAGCCAAAGCCCACCGAAGACTCAGAGCCACAAAGGTGTTTGGATGCACCCTGGGCCTCCCGTTTATCAGCTTTGCCTTGGTTTGAGGATCCCTCAGCTCCACCTCAAGCCTCCGAGCCCTGAATTCCACCTTGGTCCTCCGACTCATCGGCTTTACCTTGGGTCCACACTCCCTCACGTGGTCTGTCATTCCTCAGGCTCTGCCGGGCTCTCTTGTCTCTCTGGCTCCACCTTGGTCAATCATCAACCTGGCTCTGCTTCAGACTTACTGATCTCCAGCTTTGCCTCGACCCTCCACCCCTCTGGCTCTGCCGGGGTCCTCCTTCCCTCTGGTTCCGCCATTTTCTTCAGTCCCACCGACTCTGCCTGTTCTGCAAAGCCCAAATCTGCCTTGACCGCCTGGGTCTTTACCTTTCATGTCTCTACCTATTGGTCGGGTTCCTGGCTAGCGGTGACAGAAGCTGACTATGTTCTGACCTGAGCTGACCTGAACCATAACTAGGACTGCAGATATACAAACCATAAACAAAGCAGCACTTGGTTACCATTTTGAATATTAATCACGCTGATCAATTTCTTCATTCCAGCTAATTTAGAATTAAATTAGAGTTATCTCTCTCACCAACGGCCATACGCCGATTCAACATGCTGAATCAGCCCAAAAAACACAGATGGCGTCCGACTAGAGCCAACGGTGTGGAACACACTGAAAAACAAAGCCGACCGACGCTCAAAACATTGCTCGACGGCCGACTGTCGGCTTGGTGTGTCCTGGCCTTTAATTGTCAATCTGCACAACTGACGGAGTTTGAATGTTGCTGTATTTCAAATGACGAAATTTGTCTAGTGAAGGGAATTTATACAAATGTTATCAGATATTTTTCTGTGTGCAGGAAGTAGCAAACACTGCAATTATATGTCAAATGGAAAGCTTCTGTCAGCACTCTTTGCTCCCTTTTTGGAGGACGATGGATACTCCCTTTGAAGGAAACAGTGAAGTGAAAAGCCCTGATAAGGGGCAGGGCAGTATTTCCCGAATGGGAGAGTTTGAAGGGATTTCCTCTGTGACTGCATATAATGGGCATTTAGCTGTTTTCATCATATGTAGAAGCAGCACATATTTGTAATTGTGTTCTCATATATCTGAATGTTTTCTTGTTCTGTGTGTGCATGTTTTAGGGTTGTCAATGGGAACTGCAGCAGTAAGTGTCAGAGCTGACAGACTTGGCAGGTGGCCATTAGTCTGTGCGTGAGAACATGCCATAGCTGGCTGTGGTAGTAGTCCAGAGGGCTGGGGTGAAGACTGGCACAGCTTGAGGTGTTGACGGCCTTTAAAGAGTTCACCTCTCTGCTTTCATGCCCAAATAAACTTAGAAGCGGTATGCTTGGCTTGTCAACTAACAGTCAATAGCTACTGTTAATGACAGGATATTGCCGAAATGACACTTTAACTTAGTTAGTCTTTGTCCATTGATCAAATGAGCCTTTGATCGAATTGGCTAAATTGAATTTTTGTTTTATACTAGTCTAATGTATACTGATTGGGGGATTGGCGAACTGATTGACAACTTGTTATTGATTGGATAACACTGACCAAAAGATTCTAGCCATTAGTTACCAGACTGGGTTGTTTTATGGTTTCTGACCCAATGACTTATATAAGGACAGAAACCATTGGAAACCAGAATATATTTGGTTCAATCACCTTATAATCTCTTGGCAAAAGAAGTCAGATTTCTTCAAATTTATTGGTCATGGCAATTTAATGGTCATGGAATGTAGCAGTTATAGTGATGCAATATTTGTCCTGTTTCATTTTATATTTATAGAAGTTGGATGCAGTAGTGAAATTCCTACCTTTCAAGTTTTTTTCATCAGAAACTACACTACATGATCAAAAGTATGCTTTTTTGCCATTAACTTGGCATTTTAGTTACACCCTTTACTAACAAGCGTTCAGGAATGGGGCACATCAAAGTTCATAAAGTAATGATTTACTGAGGGAAGATCTTGACCGCACAAAGCCTAAACCTGAACCCATATTGAAAACTTTTGGTATGAATTTGAACACCATCATTCAACATCAGTGACTGATCTCACTGATGCTCTTGTATCTTGAGATCAAATCCCAACAAGTCACATACCAACAACTGGTGTAAGTTGAGGTATTTAAGAAGGTATAGTTCACCCCAAAATTGTGAAACTGATAGGCTGTATGTATTTGTTGATCAATGCCAATATGTAAATAAATTAAACCAGTTCATCATATAAAGCAATATCTCTTAGGAAGATTTGGATTGAAAAGCTCAGATGATAGGAATTTGTTTTCTTTATGAACTTTTTAAAGCGTGAACATAATGGACGTTAAAAATATCTTCATTTGTGTTTCAAAGATGAATGAAAGTCTTATGGCTTTGGGAGGTAAATGAGGGTAAACGATGACAACATTTTCAATTTGGTGTGAACTACCCTCTATACTGTCAATACATAATTAAAAATTATGTTCAGCTAGTAAATTTGAGGTTTCAAAGTGGTGTCCAGGTGTCCACCTGTTTGTGGTAATGTAGGAACCTCAAGAGGTGTCTTGGATCATGACGCTCCCATGAAAGCCTTTTTTATTGTAATTCAACACTTAAACACCAGCAAAAAAGACCTTGATTATTAGTCGAGAGGCTTGAGCCCTTGAGAACCGCCCTTCTAGAAAATTCACATCATCCCAGTAATGACTCAGGAAAAGCTCTTTATCACTGCGGGAAAACTCAAAGCTATAATCTCCTCAGTATCCATACAGTCTCGATGCCTCGTAAATTTGTTTTGCTCCGTTTCCTTGACCCTTTCCACATCTGTCCGCCTCCAGTCTCTAACCATTGCCTTAGAAGAGCCTAGCCGGATTGTAAGAAGTTTACAAGACTACAACTCTTTCCTTCAAAGAGTGGAAATGCCGTTTACAAAGAGCAGGCCTCCTTGAATTAGCTAGATTCTATCAAGCTCGGCCGTATGTTATGAGCACAGTCAGAATGCCTTAGCCTGGCTGTTTATCATACACCCACCACCAATTTGTTTCGGGATTGTTTCATTAATTGCCATGGAAACATCTGCGTACATTGGGATCAAATTAGAGACGGTCCTCTTTGCGGAACAGCGACATAATCCCTTTCCTTGAGGGGGAAAGCAAAGTGAGAAAAGTGGAATTAAGGATGAAAGGAAAGTTCAAATCCAATTTAGAGAGTGAGATTTCTTAACTTGAATGTGTGTCATGTGGTATTGGTCAAGAGAGGACAGCTGAGAAAAAAAAAGTACTGTCGAGTAGAAACTACAAATGGGGTGAGATGAAGGGACAGACTGAAAAACAAGATGAGAGAAAGACATATTTGAGCAAATTGCAACTAACTCAGGCTACTCAGATTGGCCTCTTGGGCATGGCTGGAATTTAGCCTCTCTGGGAATATAGCAGGAAAATCCCCACACTGTGATCATATATGGCACGTGTAATGAAAACGGTGTCATATTTTACTAAAATATGTCAGTCAGGTGATTGCTCACACAACCAATAAGCCGCATATTGCAAAGCAAACAGAAAAGAAAATATCTTATAATCTGGAGAATTACGTCTCAGGTCTGAATCAAAAGAAACTTGGCAGCAAGTGATTTTGAAGGGTTTGTTTGCATAAAATCTTTCCTAATATTTCCATGTGTTGCTCTACTCAAAATCAATCGGATATAGTACCAAGAAAAATAATGTATATTAATCCATGTCAAACATTAAAATGCTTTTCTCAAACAGCTGAAGTTATTAATAAAAACAATGTTTCCATATGTCCAAAAGAATGTCGGCTTGAAACGTTGCATGCTGTTTTAATATTTCTTTCTTTTTGGACTTTCAAGGCTGCATGTCGTGACTAGCCTGTTTGTGTGCAATTTAGAATTGCCCTGTCTCGGTTTGTTTGAGTGGCGTTTTCTTAACACAGGAAATTCTCCATTAGCATGGGAGGCTAATCAAGAGCGCTGAAGGAAATAGGAAACGTTCAGAGCAAAACAGCGCGTCCCTCCCACTCAGCCAAGGCTATTCCAGTAACATTTTTTTTTTATTAATATTTTTTATAATGTACTATTTAACTATACTATTTAACTTATCTAAAGCTTATCTTATATATATATATATTTGTTAATTGTAACATTTTACTTTTTAAAACATGCACTACCAGTCAAATGTTTGGACACACTTGCATACATTTTATATTTTTATTTATTGCATTATTCATTTACTCACTCACTTATTTCGATAGTCCACTTTAGACATTCTACTGACTGTTTGTAACTTTGCAAGTACATATCAACTTCTATGTCTTATAACCCTAAACCTAACCTAACTGTCTTCTCTCTAGTGTAAGTTCGTTGACATGTAGTTGTAAATTAACGAGAGTTAAAGGTGCAGTATGTGAGATTGAAAGCTAGCGGTTAAAATGGGTACTGCAGTCTAAATTCAAAATATTGGAGAGAGTTGTTTCCCCCGCCCCCTCCTGCTCAGATTAGATGCTCACGCAGGTTGCCAAATTGAGGACACGCAACAGGAACGAGACTTACTTAAGTTGATTTATTGATGTATGATGAGTTGATATCGCGTTTTAATATGCTTCCGTTCATAGAGATTTTTAGATGGGTGTGGAGGCTTTTTAGGTTGGGTAGAATCTGGAATCTCTGTCCCAGTTTGTTCGCTGGCTTCCATGGCTGCAATATGCTGTGTTTTCTGCCAGCTGGCAACCTGTGGTGGCAAAATACTATTGGGTAAATTGGCAATGTGCTGTATCCCACAGACCAAAACAAAAACAGACACTCCGACACGGAACGCACATTTCAAAGTAAAATAACTGACTGTAGCATTGATTTTCAGAGAAATGAGTGTGAACTCTAGCCTGACTACGTCAGACTTCGTACTTTCGTTTTTTTTTTTTATATAGACAGTACCCCCAAAGGTATAACGATCAAGAATAACTTAAAAATTGCCCGGAGTTCTCCTTTAACTGTTTTCAACATTGATGATAATAATAAGAAGAAATGTTTCCTGAGCACCAAAGCAGCATATTAGAATGATATCTGAAGGATCATGTGACACTGTAGACTGGAGTAATGGCTACTTAAAAAAAAAAAAATCAGCTTTTCCATCACAGGAGTAAATTGCTTTTTAAAATATACTTAATAGAAATATAATTCGCATTATCATTTTTTTTACTGTATTTTTTATGAAATAAATGCACCCAATAAGAGGTTTCTTTTTTAAAAACATTAAACATATTAATGTTTCTAATCTTTTGACAGTACTGTACTTATACCTGTTGTTAGTAGAATGTCTGGGTTATCTAAATAAAGTGTAACCTAATAATAATAATACAGTAAAAACAGTAATATTGTGAAATATTATTACAATTTAAATGAATGTTTTTTTTTATTTTAAGATTTTTTTTTTTTTATGTAGTTTATTCCTGAGATGGCAAAGCAAATTTGTCAGCAGCCATTTCTATTACAAGTGTCACATGATCCTTCATAAATCATTCCAATATGCTAATTTGGTGCTCAAGAAACATTTCATATTATCAAAGTTGAAAACAGTTGCTGCTTTTTTTTTCTTTGGAAACCTGTAACGTTTAGTTAGTGTTCATTTCATTTTCAAGGACTTTGTCTTTGATTCTTTGATGAATAGAAATTTCAAAATAACAGCATTTATTTGAAATAATTTGTAACACTCTAAATGTCTTCACCATCACTTTTGATTAATTTAATGCATCATTGCTGAATAAAAATATGAATTTCTTTCACAAAAAAACCTGACTGATCTTAAACTTTTGAATTAGTTTTAAATATTATGATTGTTGTTATTGTTGTTGTTGTTTTTAATCAGTGAAAAGTACATAAGGAAATCATTTATGTGAAAAACTACACCCATGGGCTGAAATGTGGGCATAAATACCTTGGTCATAAGGACATCAGTATAAAGTTAAAAGAGCACAGGCAAGTACGTGCTCCACAGGAAATTAAGGGACAGTTTGTTTCAGCCTTGTTTTGTCATGACAGATCCAACCAATGTAGCTTGGCAAGAGACAACTCAATGTGTCAAAGTTCAGGAGCGCACCTCTCCCCTCATTGCATAATGGAGCTTTGGGAATGATGGCCAAACAATCTATAAGCTCTCAAGAAAATCTATCCAGTAATTGCTCAGAGACGTGCTAGAGTCAAAATCCACATGATTTGTGAAGCTCAGTTGGTCAATCTGTCTCCGCGTTTCAACACAGCAGGAAAAATGCAATTTCAACACCAGAGTCAAATGAGTTTTTGTGGTTCACTCCAAGACCAGAATTTAACAGTGTAAACTGCAAACCATCATGTCATGCTACAGTAACATTCCCCTATAAAAACAAGGAAACAAAATGCCCAACCTGTCCAGTCTCTACTTACATTCAGATTTGTAAGAAAACCCAAACCATGTCCTTAATGTAATTATTTACTGAAGAGTAAGTTTTTCCTCAGCTTTTGAAAGTGCATGAAATTGGTTCATTTCCCAAACAATTTTTTATTTTTTTTATTTAAATTGCTCTTTTTTTCAGAGACATGTTCTTGTGGTGAGTGCATGTGTACATGCAACATGATTTGAGGCTACAGCTAGGATGCAATACCTGTAGATACCTGGAGAATGATCTTGGTTAGCATTGCCATTCATCTCAGCTGGCACTAGTCTTCAAAGTCATTAATATCACTAATATAACTTGTTTTGACAAAGGCAGAAGACAAGGAAAAGTCCATTTCACACCTGAAGAGCCTCCAAAAGAATTTAAAAATGGTCAAATTTCTGTCAAATAACTATAAAATTATCAATATTGAAAGACAATTTTGATTCCAGATGGTGTAGTTATCTACTAGCCAGACCTTTACCACTTGGATGACACTTTTGCGAGCAACCCGGGTTCAAGCCTGGTTTGTGTAATTTCCTGATCCCATTCCCACTCTCCTCTCATGTTTCACTCTCTTCTCAATAAAACTGGCAAAAACACAGAAGGTGTCAAAGTGTACGACAATAACATACGTATTTTTCTACACTGCATTGTTCTTAAAACAAGATACATTTTTTAGAATATATCTTGAATTATTTTTAGTATTTCCATAAGGATATAGCATATAAGAGTTATATTTGTACAGTTTGCTCATTGTTATTCGTGTTGTGTTAGAGGTCCTTTAGTTCTATTCATACTTTTGCAATTGTGTCTCCTGAGCTAAAAGATGTAAGATTATAATATTTTAAAGGCAGAGCTCTGTTTCTTATCTCCCATTTATGTCACCATTTAGAAAGTCAGTAAACTAAAATAAGAAAAAAACCTTGAGCTATGTAGAGAAAAAAAGGGTGGAATCATCCTGTGAAGTCCCACCAGCTTTTCTTCGTGTCTGTAGAAGAAAGGATGAGATCATAAAGCAAATGTTTAACACACACTGTGCAGGTCGGATCAGTGCAACTATCAGTATGTGGAGGAAATCGCTGTCATTACTCAAAGAGTGGAAACAAATGGTAGTTTTTGCTATTTGCCTTTGCCTTTTTCCCCCATAATCACACTGATGAGCTTGTGTTGTTGTGAAAAGCTAATGTGAAAAAGTGAGAAACAAAATTTACATTGCATTGATAAATTCTTAAGTGGCTTCATATGGTTCCTCTCTGTTAAAAGCCCTTGAGTGATAAGTTTCCCCCGCACCTGAATCTTGCCAAGAGGAAATGCTTATAGAAATGAGGCCCTTTGCATATGTTCACTCCATAAGTGCTGCTTGGTTCTGTGTGTTTCATGTTTGCTTTTAGCTCATGAGTAGTTGCAACTTGCAAATGGGTTTAAAATCTGTCTTTATTTGAAATACAGCAAAAAAGTGCCGTAGTTTATGTACTTAAATCCTCATAGTCATAGTTTCTATGAAACGGCCCTTCATTACAGCACACAGAAGTGACTGTTGGTTAAAAGGTACTGTGGAATGAGAGCTATGCACTCAATGAACTGAAGCGAAAAAAAGAAAAACTGTTCCATATGTTAGCTGATACTAAAGCATAAAACAAAGTTTAAAGGGTTAGTTCACCCCCCAAACAAATTCAAATTCTGTCATCAATTACTCATCAATAGCCTTGTTGTTTCAAACCAATAAGACATCAGGTAAGGTAAAGACACAAGTAAAGTAATCCATGTGACTCCAGTGGTTTAACCTCAGTTTTATAAAGGGACAAGAGTGGAGATTAATATTTTGTAAATAAAAACCTCGCGTCACTTCATAAAATTGAGGTTAATCCAATGGAGGAACAGAAAGCTCTCAGATTTAATAAAAAAAGATCTTCAGATTTAATAAAAAAAAGATCTTTGTTGTTGTCTTAATAGAGCATATATTTTAGTTCTCTTACGAGAGGTTCTCTCGTATTGCGTAAGTTTAGCTTACGCTCCGGGTAAAGTTCATCTTTTCTCGAGATCCTTAATTTTGTAAACTTTGTCAACGCAGTGCAGCAGCTGCAGACCTAGAGCAGGCTGTCTAGCGCGCTCATTGGCTGCCCTGCGGCAACTGCAGCAGCCTACCACTGAGCCTGGCGTGACGTCACGCCCAATGGTGACGCTTCGCGCCCACTACGCGTCACAGCCCGCTCAAGTGGGTGTGGCTTAGCGTATAAAAGCAGGGCTCGGAGGCTGCTTCCCTGATTTTCATCTCTTCAGCGAAGCTCTTCGCACCGCTGGATCTGAGAGAAGCCGCCGCCGTCGAATTCAGCGACTGCAAGCAGAGGAAAGCGCCTGAGGAAGCCGGTCGACTTCTCGCCGCCTTCAGCCATCCGTGCCAGCAACACTATCCGGCGACATATCCTTTTCTGCTCTTGCACTGTTTTACTGTGTGTGTGTGTGTGTGTGTTCGCCGCTGCGCTGTCAGAATGCCTCGCAGTTCCTGTGGCTCATGCCGAGCCCCGCTCAGTGCCGGAGACCGCCACGTGATCTGCGCTTTCTGCCTGGGCCCGGACCACGCAGTCCTCGCACTTTCGTCGGGCGGCTGCGTCCATTGTGAAGAACTGTCCATGTCGACCCTGCGGGCTCGTCTGGACCTCTTCAACGCCGAAGCTGTCACTCCGTCATCTGTTGGACCGCGCAAAAAGAAGCGCCGTGGTCTGCAATGCCCTCTGGGCATCAGGGCTCATTCCACAAGAGGCATGGCCTCGTCGTGGGCATGGTCCAGTGGAATTTCCATTCACGACATCTGTATGGCGGCGGGCTGGGCCTCCCCGTCTACATTTGTGAGATTCTATAACATGGAAGTTCCCGCCTTGCAGGCTAGACTTCTGTCAGTCTAATATGTGTATGATCTGCCCACATGCTCGTGTGCAGGCTACTTCACTGTTTAGCTCTCCTGGTTGAGCTGCACTTTTATGGGTTAACATATGTAACATGCAGCCCGGCGACGCCGCTCTGCATTCCCCATGGGTGCTTGTTTATACATGTGCCATATAAACTTGCTTGCTGGCCGCCTGAATTCCCACTTTCAGTGTTTCCCGGACTCCCTGGGACTCATAGAGTGGATGCTTGGCACGCACGGCGTTGACAAAGGGTTCCCGTACCGTAAGCTAAACTTACGCAATACGAGAGAACCTCTCGTAAGAGAACGTACTCGGTTACCTAACGTAACCTCAGTTCTCTCTAGAGAGGGAACGAGTATTGCGTAACCGGCCGTGCTCACGCCACGAGCGATTTTCGCTTCAGATGATGAAAACCAGGGAAGCAGCCTCCGAGCCCTGCTTTTATACGCTAAACCACACCCACTTAAGCGGGCTGTGACGTGTAGTGGGCGCGAAGCGTCACCATTGGGCGTGACGTCACGCCAGGCTCACTGGTAGGCTGCTGCAGTTGCCGCAGGGCAGCCAATGAGCGCGCTAGACAGCCTGCTCTAGGTCTGCAGCTGCTGCACTGCGTTGACAAAGTTTACAAAATTAAGGATCATTTTGGCTTCAGTATCTCGAGAAATTATGAATTTTACCCATAGCGTAAGCTAAACTTACGCAATACTCGTTCCCTCTCTAGAGAGAACCGAGGTTACGTTAGGTAACCGAGTACGTTTCATATGAAAAATTATTGAAATACTTTCCATTTTTTTATTGATTTCTTATTTGAAATTTATGTGAATAAAAAGTTATGTGAATGCATTCATGACACCTATAAATGCTTTGTAAGATGCAGTTTAAAGATGGCTTAAATGTATGATTTAATTCAATTTTTCCCTAGTTGTTTTGGTAGACCCTTGTTTTAGTCCGGTTTGGAAAATGCCACTTGCACAATTCAAATATCTGACAGAATGAGAACTATTAAAATATCTGGTGTATGGGAATACCACCATCATTTGTGTGTGTGTGTGTGTGTGTGTGTGTGTGACCCTCATGTTCTCAAATGTTCTGTATTTGGCCATATAACTGAAAGGCGTTTGATCAGTTCACATAGTGCATAGCATTGGATTTGATTTCTTCAAGCAGTATTTATTTAGCTTGCCTTCTTCCCCTCAGTCTTCTAACAGTCTATTTATTAGTCCTGAATTCACACGAATGTACAGCAGTGGCTTTGGGAACTAAACAGGACAGTGGGGTATTTTCAGAATGACATTTCAGTTATATTTCATCACTAGTAAAATTTTAAAGGCAGGAAACACAAACCAGTTTTACAAGCAAGACCTATTTTCACAGGCTGGGGCTGCGTTTCCCAAAAGCATTGTAAGCCTAAGTAGATCATAAAAAAACAATGGAAACAATGCTCTGTTATACGATGTACTTAGGCTTACGATGTTTTGGGAAACAAAGCCCGGATTGATTGCTCTTCTTTTGTAGTGGTTAAAGGGATAGTTAACCCAAAAATTAAAAAATTGTACTCAACCTTGTTCAAAAATCATGAATGAAAGGGGAAAGAGGTGACAAAACAACTACTATTACTACTATTACTATATTACTACTACTACTGTTACTAATAACAATAATAATCATCGTCATCATCATCTCAATAAAATAAAACCATGATGTGTGGTCATAGCATCATGTAACCATTTTATATTATTCTGCATTTATAGACTATTCATTTGCTAAGTCATTTAGTCATTGAGCTTTACAAACTAGTACACATGTATTTAAAATAAAAGTCAAATAAAAACTAAATTACATTACTTAAATTCTAATCAAATATAGTCAAGCTTATCTGAATTCATATACAGTAATGCAGTTGTGATGATGAAGTCCAAAATGCGAGATATTTGTTTAAAGGGATAGTTCACCCAAAAAATGAAAATTCTGTCATTGATTACTCACTCTCATCTCGTTCCAAACCCGTAAGACTTTCGTTCATCTTCGGAACACGAAGATTTTTTGATAAAATCTGAGAGATTTCTGTCCCTCCATAGACAGCTACGCAACTACCACTAGTGTAATTTATTTTCCACCTAAGCAAAAAGTTCATAAAGAGATCGTAAAACAAATTTTTCTTAAGAGACTCGATCACTTTATATGATGAACACATTTTATTCACATATTAACATTTATCAGCAAACATAAACAGAAGTTCAACCGAACATGCTTGACGAACAGAAGATGCTTGGCCCAAGAACAAACCTCTTTTGGAAGCTCAAACAGGCTACAAAACACATGAGAATGAACCTCTTTGGTTCTTGCAGAAGCTCAAATGTGTTGCGTAACACATCAGAATTTAACCTCATTGCTTCTTTCTGAAGCGCAAATGTGCTTCGTAACACGAGAATGAACCTCATTGCTTCTTGTGGAAGCTCAAACACTTTGATGCTTCTTTTTGTCATTTTTGGAGTTGACAGCAACTGGTCACTATTCCATTCCATTGTATGTATCAGAGCACCATCAGCATCTACAAACTTGTGTCCCACGGAAGAAAGTCATAGGTTTGGACAGAATTTTCATTTTACGATAAACATTTGAGTAGAAGAGGCCTAACAAAACCATAAATTCAAAATGTGTATTTAGATCAAGATCAGTGATTCTCACTCCCCTTGATGTTTGCTGAGGCCCCCTTAGTGAAGGGTTCCAGCAAACAGCAAGGGGACTTATTTGTGTAGAAACAAGCATTTAAAATAAGCTAAAGGTAGAAATGTCTTTACCTTTTTTAATTAATCAATTGATACAATGTATTTACTGTGTACATACATGTTTTTACATAGTGCTTATTTAAAAAAAAATACCTGCATGTAATTAAATCTGTAATTACTTTCTGTGATTACACAATTACACATTTGACCCTACCCTCACACCTTAACCTACCCATACCCCCAAACCTTTCCCTAACCTTACCTGTATCTCACCTCAATAATAGCAAATATGTTTTGCAATACAACATGAACACAGTACATTGTACTTAATATTACATTGTAGTTAAAGACACCTAATATAAAGTGTGACCTTTTTTCCCCACTGGTTCCTGTTATTTCAGAGAGTGATTTCTAGACCTGGTCATGCAAATTATATATTTTTTTAATAATGAATTAGTTATGCTAATATGCTAAAATCGGGTAAAAAATGTGAGCAAAACTTAATCCTTATCCAGTAAATAACTGGTAAAGTCATATAAATGTGTGGGTGGGATCCCAAAAGAAAATTCAGCTCTTCTGCAATCCTGACATTTAATTTATACAATCTCGGAATGTCAGTGAACAAATGTGGGCCATAAAGTCAAAAAGGTTGAGAGCCCTTAAAAGTCTTAGAAGTCTTAAAATTGTTACATTTTTTTTAACCCAAGATGTTTCAAAAGCTCAAAAGGAGTGTGTAGCCTCTCAGCACTTCCTCTGAATGAGTGAACGCGTCATCGGTGGAGAGGAAACGGGTGCTGCTGAGAATAATCCTATGGTGTGGTGGCACAGACTTGAGAGAACAAACGTAAAATAGTGTGTGTAAAAACAAAGGGATAAGGTTGTAAATTGAGATGAAAGCACAGTGGAAAGCTTTCATAATCAGGTGAAAGAAAAACATGTGGATAGCTATAATAGAACAGGCAAAAACAAAAAAGAGAGAGAAGAAAAAAGTTAACAGTATAACTGATAAAACTGCAAATATATCTTCAGCTGACTGAGGAAACTGACCTCTGTTTCCAACTTCTTACTCAATACTTTCTAACTCTATGTAGGGGAACACAAAGTAATAACAATCCAATCCATTTATATAGCACAATTTAAACAAACACAAGGTTTCCAAAGTGCTGTACACCACAACAATAAAACACTATAGGATAAAATTAATACAATACAATAAGCACAATAAGATAAAAGTAATGAAATAAGATAAAACAGCATAAAATTGAATAAATCAAATCAAATAAGTAAATAGAAGGTACTGCCACACAGCACATTAGAATCACATCAATCATGATTACCTGCTGTTAAAAGCCAAAGTAAAAAGATGGGTTTTTAGCAGAGATGTAAAATGAGACAGTGAGGAGGCTTGTCTAATGTGCAGTGGCAATACATTCCAAAGTTGTGGAGCTGCAACAGCAAAAGCTCGTTCTCCTCTAAGTTTTAGCCTAGTTCTGGGCACTGTCAGGAGCAGCTGCTCAGCAGACCTGAGAGAGCGGCTGGGAATATATGGATGCAGTAACTCAGCGAGGTACGGTGGGGCAAGGCCATTCAAAGCTTTAAAAGCAAATAAAAGGAGTTTAAAATGAATCCTAAAATGAACAGGCAGCCAGTGGAGTGAAGCTAAAATAGGTGAAATGTGCTCATACTTTCTTGTGCCAGTTGCCAGTGTGCCAACAACACTGTCTTGAGAATATTATGCTTGATTATAGACAGTATATTATTATAGATGCCTTATGTGGTGCTATACTATGGATGAGAAGTAAACTTAATGTAATAATAATAATACAATTTATAATAAATAAATTATATATATATATATATATATATATATATATATATATATATATACATATATATATATATATATATATTAATAATATTGAATTGTTATATGTTATAATAATAATATATTATTAATAGTAAATATTAAGTAAAGTATATAAGTAGCATATTAGGTAAATAAATATTGATATTCATCACATTTATTAAAAAATATGGATTAAATTATGATAATAATAATTATTATTATTATTATTAATAATAAATTAAAAACAGATTTATATTTATTATTTTTAAATCAATTTATTAACAATTGGTGCATTTATATAAACCTTTTTTAGGATGTGCATTCATAGTTGTGCATTTATAGTGATTTTACAACTGCTTTGAACTTGTAAATGTAACTGTTTTATATTAATATTCTGGGAGTTTTGTGCATTCAGGTACTAAGCCAGGAAGGGCTTTTCAAATAGTGAAAATTCATTTAAAATATTATTAATATAAAATCAGTAAATACATTATTATATTAGTATAATATTTTATGTTCTAATCAACCAACTTTTCTCTTAAATATACGTCTTAATGCTATAATTTGAAATATTAAACCTTTTTTCAAGATTTACGCATTTCAATTAATAGTAAAATTCCATCAAATTCAATTGAATAATACTTTCATATTATGAATTAAGATTTTTAAATGAGTAAAAAAAAAACTAGAGCTTAATAAAACATTTTGTATAAATCTAAACTTAATTTTACAAATACGAATGTAAATGGTCCATTCACTTGTTCCTTTAAGATTTATATATTTTTTTAGTAAACTTTAGGTTTTTCTAATCATTTAAAATTCTTAATTCATAAAATGAATAATATGTAAGGATAATTTAATTCAATTTGATGGAATTTTATTAATTGAAATGCGTACATCTTTAAAAAATTCTTAAAAATTGTTTGAGTGTGTAATTAAATTAAACCTTTTTTCCCCCCTTTTTCAAAATAAAAAAAATACAGATTATAGCACTCATCATCACTTTGAGACTTTTTGTGTGAGAAAGCAATTTAGAGGATAGCTGTTACGGTACATGGACAGGAGTTGCACATCGATGAGAGTCGTTTGAATCCGGGCCTCAACGAGTATCATGACGTAAATGTGGTCTCTCTGCAAACTGTGTTTAAGATGGTGGCAAGCCTGTTCAAATTGAGCGCAAACAGAGATTGAATAGAGGTGGTCACACCGCAGGAGAGAATGACTGCTTAGTGTTGCTTCATTCTGTGGGAGCTTTTGCTTCAAACAAAACTTTTTTATTTGCTGCTTCTGCCTTGCTTCTCTGCATTTTAATGTCAGAAAACTTCTACCCTATACCATATGCAAACTATTTGTTTTTAGGTTGTTTGCATGGGTTTTTGGGTGATATTAAAGCATTTTTTAGTGTAATAGGGCATAATGTTTGTAATGACATATTGTAAGAGCCCCATCCAGGTTGCATTGCATTTTGGCTATTATGATTCGTGTTGATGATGATAAATGATGTGCATGAGAATGTTTTGGATGGTAATGTGAGGAGTCTATAATATGATTTCCTTGTGTGATATGACCCTGCTGGAGCTGAAGTTGGTCATGTGAGGGTGCAGCTGGCTTTGCGATTAAAGTTGTTGTGGTCAGTGCATGTCCGCTCAAGGAGATCCGGTTTATTGGCTAGGATGGGACTGTGAAGTTCCTGTGGTGGCGACTGAAGAAATATGTGGAATTTTGGGGGGAAACAAGAAACAAAACCATACTAAGGAACAATCTTGACAAGTGTGTGGATGCTATCTTTTCTTTGTATCACTGACACCTATTCTCAGCCTCAGATGGCTCACGGACTGATGCTGAGATAGATCGAACCGAGTCCATCAGTCCAAATCTCACTGACTGGCCACAACCTTTGGAAGTCAGGGGTTACCAGTGTTTTTATCAGTCCAAATTCTCTGTAAAAAAAAAACGTATTACTTATTAAAACTTATTACAAAACTCATTTTGTTAGACAACATTTTATGCTATTTTAAACGGAGAGAACATACAATCTTGGTGGTGAAAAATAACGAACTACTATTACCTTTTTACTATTACATTTTTCAAAATAGATATATGATTTGGTGGATATTTATAGATATACAGTTGGAATCAAAATTATTCAACCCCCATTGCAAATCAGGTTTATTGGCAAAATGTGCACATTTTCAGATATGTGCAATGAACAAATAAATAAAAAAAGTATTTGAAATATTTCAACACAGCAAATGTTTCAAGTGGTTTACCCAATTTCAACTGAAAATGCAACTTTTAATTCAGTCTCAAAATGATTCAACCTCCTGAATAGAATCCCTCACAACAGCACAAATCTGCAAAACAGGTGTTGTCTCAAGCACACCTGATGCAACTAATCAGTGGCTTCATTAGTTGCACCAGGTGTGATTGAGCTAGAACACATGAAATATCTGAACTGTCTAGGTTTGTTGAGTGTCACGTTTGACTGATGTTAGAAATATGCCCAAGTCAAAAGAATGGTCCAAAAAGTTAGGAGAAGATATCATCACCCTTCACAAACAAGGAACAGGATACAAAAAGAAAGTGAAGGCACAGAATGTTCCTATAGACACCGTTGGAAGCATAGTTAGCAAATTCAAAGTTAAAGGGACAGTGGTTACACTACCTGGACTGGGCAGAAAAAGGAAGCTATAAACGGCTGCAACCAGATTTCTGAGAAGGCAGGTTCAGAAAAATTCTAGAGTGACTGCAAAAGACCAGCAGCAAGACTAGGTGGCAACAGGCACTGATGTATCAGCTTGCACAGTAAGGTGCTGTAACGAATGGATAGAGGGGACAATAGCAAGTAAAACAGATCTTTATTAGAATAAATAGCACCAGTCTCAGAGTGAATAGTGAAGCAGACGAAGTTCTCAGTGGTATAGGAGAATCTCAGATGCAGTTCACAAGAGAGGTGTGAAGATCACAAGATCCTTCTCAGTGCGGTGGTAGTCTCCGATGTTGGTGGTGATGGCAAGGCAGCGCAGGCTTGCGTGGACAACTCGATCCGATGGTCAGGCGTGAAGTGATGAACCCAGTGTTGGTGAAGAGTGAAGACATAAACTGCAACGGCGAACCTCCAGATGAAGACAAGGCAGGAGACACAGGGAGCCGAAGAAACAGGAACACAACAGGTAACATCCACAAAACAACGATCTGACAAACACAAGACGCACGAGGTGAGTATAAATAGGCAGTGGTAATGCACAACACCTGTCGCTTATAACCCCGGAGGATAATCAGCGACCACGCCCACACACACATACATTCATTCACAAATACACACACAGCGCAAGGGAGCGTCAATGAATTCCTCAACCGTGACAGTACCCCTCCCCCTAGGAGCGCCTCCTGCAGCTCCCAGAGGAACCTACCTGTTGACAGTAATCATCAATAAGGGACTGATCCAGAATGTCCCTAGCAGGAACCCAACTTCTCTCCTCTGGACTGTAACCCTCCCAGTCCACCAGATACTGAAATCCGCGTCCCCTCCGTCTCAAGTCCAGAATTCGATTTACCGAATACGTGGGTTCCCCATCTACGAGTCGCGCGGGTGGGGGAACCGGGGCTGGCGGATTAATGGGTGAATAAAATACGGGTTTCAATTTGGAAACATGGAACATGTGGGGAAAATTTTTCTGTACACAGGATGGAGTTTGAGGCGAACCGTCACCGGACTAATGATCTTGGTGACAGGAAATGGGCCAATAAATTTGGGAGCTAGCTTATTAGAAACGGAGCGGAGTGGAATGTTCTTAGTAGAAAGCCACACTTTGGAACCGACGACATACACGGGAGGTCTTGACCGGTGGCGATCGGCCTTAACCTTGGTGCGCGCCCTTACTTGGAGCAGAGTCTCACGGGCTCTGGTCCATGTACAGTGACACCTCTGGACAAAAGCGTGAGCGGAGGGGACCGTGACTTCGGATTCCAGACTAGGAAAAATAGGTGGCTGGTACCCTAAGCTACCCTCAAATGGAGATAGGCCCGTGGATGACACAGGTAACGAGTTGTGTGCGTACTCCACCATTGAGAGTTGTTGACACCAAGAGGAAGGATTCTTGGCGGCAACACATCGCAACATTCTCTCCAAATCTTGGTTGGCTCTCTCGGTCTGCCCGTTGCTCTGGAGTGGTAACCCGAAGATAGACTGACAGTGGCTCCCAGTAATTTACAAAATTCTACCCAAAATTTGGAGACAAATTGGGATCCCCTGTCAGAGACCACGTCCATCGGAAGGCCATGTAACCGAAAGACGTAATCGATGACAGTCATCACTGTTTCCTTGGCTGAAGGCAATTTGGGCAAGGGAATAAAATGAGTCGCCTTCGAGAACCGGTCCACTACGGTTAAAAGAACCGTATTGCCTTGGGAGGGCGGGAGGTTGGTAACAAAATCTAGCGCTATATGGGACCAGGGTCTCGAAGGGACAGACAGCGGTTGAAGAAGCCCATCTGGGGGTTGATTGGAAGTCTTACCAATCGCACAGATCGAGCAGGCCAAAACAAAATCTCGAATGTCGCAAGCCACAGATGGCCACCAGAATCGTTGCTTAACTAGAAATCTAGTTCGGTTTACTCCTGGGTGACAGGCTACATTGGAACAATGACCCCACTGAATAACGTCGGACCGTAATCCCTCCGGCACAAACAATCGGTTCGGTGGGCACCGGGACAGAGGTGTTACCCCTTCTAAGGCCGTCTTGACCTTCGATTCGACCTCCCATCGGAGTGTGGAAATGAATCGAGTCTCCGGTAAAATGCACTCGGGAGTAGACAGGCGTTCGGATGGATCAAAAATACGAGATAAAGAATCGGGTTTGATGTTTTTAGAACCCGGGCGGTACGAAAGAGTCAAATCAAAACGACCGAAAAAAAGAGCCCACCGAGCCTGCTTGGAGTTGAGTCTTTTGGCAGATTGAATGTATTCTAAGTTCTTGTGATCAGTCCAGACGATAAAAGGTACCCCCGACCCTTCTAACCAATGTCGCCATTCTTCCAATGCTAACTTGACTGCCAACAAATCTCTGTTACCAATGTCATAGTTACGTTCGGTAGGCGACAAGCGATGAGAAAAGAACGCGCAAGGATGCATCTTGTCGTCTGAAGAAGAGCGCTGCGAGAGCACTGCGCCTACCCACACCTCTGACGCATCGACCTCCACCACGAACTGACGTGACAGATCAGGGGTCGTAAGAATGGGAGCCGAAACGAAGCGGCTCTTCAGGTTGGCGAATACAGCTTCGGCTGTTTCGGACCACCTGAACGTCGTTCTGGGGGAGGTCAAGGCAGTCAGAGGTGCGGCTAGTTGGCTGTAATTACGAATGAAACGTCGGTAAAAATGGGCAAACCCCAGAAACCTCTGTAGGGCCTTACGGGAATCTGGACTTGGCCAATCCACCACAGCCTTAAAGGTCCAGTGTGTGATTTTTGGCGACATCTAGCGGTTCGGTTGCGAGTTTACACTAAGGGCTCAGCCCACCGCTCAACCCTCCCTTTCGAAGAAGCTACGGTGGCTAAAACGGGACAAACATCGTCGACTGAGACAGCAGAGAATAGCCAGCGTAAACCAAGTTTCTGTACCACAGTCCATTATAAACCACATCATGGATTAAGTTTCAGGTGAGGATCAAGGGTCTTAATACATAATATAATGATAGTAATCAGCTGATTGTCTCACGAACGTAACCAGCACATTTCTCCCCACATAGCAAACCCATAATACAGCGAGGGAGAAGAACCACATGAAAATATGCAACTCTATATTTTTTCTAACAGGGTAGTAAAAGTTTAGCTGGCTAATATGAGCTGTTACTGTGGCTGAGCTCGTTAAAGCGTAAAGCCTTGTTTATACTCGACGCGTCCGCATGAGCCCAAAGGTGCGTGCGGCAAAAATGACATGATTGTAACAGCGCGCGCGCCTCCGCATCCCTAGACACACTTACTACACACACAATAGGCTTTTTTTCTCTGATTTTGGAAACTCGATCGACTTAAAATGCTTCCAAGATCGACGGGTTGGTGATTCCTGTAACTGTTTTACGGTCAATGACAAGAGTAGCCTACTAATCAGCTGTCTCACGAACTTAACCAGCACATTTATCCCCACATAGCAAAGCCATAACACAGCGAGGGAGAATAATTAAGTTACATGAAACAATCCAACTACATATTTACACCACTGACAAGGGAAAAGTCACTACTCACGGTGTTTATGACTAGCTTCTTCTAGCTTCCTGCGGCTTCTCTTTCAAGGTAGTGACGAAACGCGCTCTGTAGCATTGTTTGTTCGCGTTCGGCTACTGTTGAAACATGACGTCACAATATGGCGACCTTCATAGAAGGGGATTCCCGCGCCTATGTAGATATAAATGCCTCATGCTAAGGTTATAAAAACATTACAGTTTATTAAGTAAGTTCTTTATACACCACTGAACACATAGTTATGGATGTCATATTGCATTTCTGTTAATAAATACTCAAAAATGTTACACACTGCACCTTTAACCTTGTCAGGATCCATACGTACTCCCTCAGACGAAATGACGTAACCTAGGAAAGGGACAGATTGTGCATGAAAAGCGCATTTCTCCGCCTTGACAGAAAGCCCATTCTCTAGCAACCTCTGAAGCACTCGTCTGACGTGCTGAACGTGTTCCTGGAGAGACGAAGAAAAAATCCAGGTAGTCATCCAGGTAGACATAAATGAACTGATCGCCCATGTCTCTCAGCACATCATTGACGAGTGCCTGGAAGACCGCTGGGCTATTGGAAAGTCCGAAAGGCATAACCAAGTATTCAAAGTGCCCCCTGGGGGTGTTAAAAGCGGTCTTCCATTCATCCCCCTTCCTGATGCAGACCAAATGATAAGCATTACGTAAGTCCAGTTTTGTGAAGACCGACGCTCCCTGCAACCTCTCGAAGGCTGAAGACATCAACGGCAAAGGATAAGTCTTCTTTACCATGACGTTGTTCAGCCCTCGGTAATCAATGCAAGGTCGCAGAGAACCGTCCTTCTTCCCCACAAAAAAGAACCCCGCCCCCGCTGGAGAAGAGGAAGGTCGGATGATTTTGGATGCCAGAGAATCAGAAATATATTTCTCCATGGCCTCCCTCTCGGGAACTGACAGAGAGTAAAGCTTGCCCTTGGGCAGAGACGTACCTGGCAGTAGATCTATAGCACAGTCATAGGGACGATGCGGAGGAAGAGAAGCAGCTCTGGACTTACTGAACACAGGAGAATTCACCAACTCCTCCTGCAAGACAGAACAAGACAGAGACGAACCAGCAGACTCTAGACAAGATGCATAACACTCCGTGCTCCAGGCAGAAACAGAGTTATGTCCCCAGTCCACCCTGGGATTATGCTGCACCAGCCAGGGGTGACCGAGGACAATAGGAACCTGAGGGGAGTCCATGAGGAGAAATGACAGTTCTTCAGAATGATTGATGGATGTGATGAGTGTTATCTGACTGGTGGTGTGAGATACTGTGGGTAACTGTTGACCATTGAGTGCGTTGACTGAGATCTTGTTAGTGAGTGGTATGGTGGGTATCTGAAGCTGTTGTGCAAGTGACCAGTCCATAAAGTTACCTTCTGCGCCGGAGTCGAGAAGAGCTTGGCAGTGATGTGACCGAGTTGCCCACTGCAATCTCACCGGGAGGAGGGTGGAAGAGGTTTTCTGGATGGAGACCCCGCCCGACAGGATCCTCTTCCTCACTGCCCGGCACGCTCTTTTACTGGGCAATAATTGAGAAAATGTCCAGCCCCGCCACAGTAGAGACACAATCCTCGGGACCTCCTCTCTCTCTCCTCCCGGGAGAGCTCGGCTCGACCCACCTGCATGGGCTCGTGATCGTCGACGGGGCTGACCGCATCACAAACGTTGAGTGGGGCGATCCCAAAGCTCCTCTGTGTAGGTGCCGTACGAGTGTGTAGTTCCAACCGATGCAGGCGTGCATCCACTCTTAAGGCCAGTTCGATCAGGTTGTCGAGCTTCTCTGGCAGGTCCAGGGTATAAATCTCATTTTGGATGCGGTCAGCCAGCCCATGCAGGAAGATGTCCCATTGCGCCTCCTCGTTCCAGCGGCTCTCTGTGGAGAGGGTGCGAAACTCGATTGAATAGTCGGCGACGGATCTTTCTCCCTGGCGGATGTCTGGCGAGCTGGCGAGCCGCCTCTCTTCCTGCGACTGCCCGGTCAAACACCCTCATCTCCTCCGAGAGTGCCGCGAACGAGTCACAAAAGGATCGATGATTTTCCCACACCGCCGTCCCCCATAGCGCCGCCCGCCCGGACAGCAGTGTAAGTACGAAGGCCACCTTCGAATCTTCAGTGCAAAATTGGTCAAGAAAGCTCTACAATAACTTGGCTCACCAGAATAACTCTCCGGCGTCGGCAGACGCGGCTCATGTTGACGGACGGGTGTGGGGGGAATCGGCGGTAGGTTGGGCGCAATGGGCTGTCTCAGTTGTTGAATCTGTTGGGTGAGCCCAGACACCTGCGCTACCAATGCCTGCACCGCTCTTCAGTTGCAGCGAGATTCTCTTCCTGCTGCTCCATACGGGCTGTGTTGTGTGCGAAGTAATCTGTGACTTCAGATTCACCTGCTGCCCCCTGCATGGTCAGATCGTTCTGTAACGAATTGATAGAGGGGATAATAGCAAGTAAAACAGATCTTTATTAGAATAAATAGCACCGGTCTCAGAGTGAATAGTGAAGCAGACGAAGTTCTCAGTGGTATAGGAGAATCGCAGATGCAGTTCACAAGAGAGGTGTGAAGATCACAAGATCCTTCTCAGTGCCGTGGTAGTCTCCGATGTTGGAGGTGATGGCAAGGCAGCGCAGGCTTGCGTGGACAACTCGATCCGATGGTCAGGCATGCAGTGATGAACCCAGTGTTGGTGAAGTGCTCTGGGGCTGCTTTCCATCCTCTGGCACTGGAAACCTGCAGCGTGTGGAAGGCAAGATGGATTCATTTGTTGTATGTCAGGAAATCTTTGGAGAAAGCGTTATCCCGTCAGTGAGTAAGCTGAAGCTTGGGTGTCATTGGACCTTCCAACAGGACAATGATCCCAAGCATACCTCAAATTCCATCAAGGCTCGGTTGCAGAAGAAGTCCTGGAAGATTCTACAGTGGCCAGCATAGTCACCTGACTTGAAACCCATAGAAAATATCTGGTTGGATTTTAAAAAGGTGGTTGCAGCACACAAACCAAAGAATATTACTGAACTGCAGGCCATTGCTCATGAGGAATAGGCTAAGATCGCTCAGAAACCCTGCCAGAAGCTGGTGTCTGGTTACATCTCGTTTGCAGCAGGTCATGACAGCAAAAGGGCGTTCTACTAAGTACTGAAGATGCTTGCCATGAAGGGGTTGAATAATTTTGAGACTGCAGAAGTCATGAAAAGTAGCATTTTCAGTTGAATTTTATTTGTGCATTGCACACAGCTGAAAGTCTGTACATTTTACAATAACCCTGATTTCTAATGGGGGTTGAATGCTTTTGATTACAACTGTAATATTAATTTTTTTTTACTGTTTTGATGTGCTTTTTTGATGCTTTACAGTGTCACTCCATTGCTGTCCACTTTTTTTCTGCATTGTGGCTGATTTGTAGATTGTAAGCAAAAAAAGTATTTTTATATTTTCTCCTATTTACCTTTCATTTCATAAAGTGGACATTTATGACCTTGAAGACCTACATGTGTGACCTTTTTTGGTTACACTTTATTTCGATAGTCACTTTAGACATTCTACTAACTATAAGTAACTTTTCAACTACATGTCAACTAACTGTCATTAGAGTATTAGTAGACTGTAGGAGACTGTCAATAGACTGTTAGGTTATGGTTAGGTGTTAGGGTTCGGGTTAGGAGAACAAGTTTACTTGTAGTTGCGAAGTTACTTATAGTTAGTAGAGTGTCTGTTGGGGGCCAACAAAATAAATCGTTAGCAGATATTAAGCAGACAGTCTACTAATACTCTAATGACAGTTAGTTGGCATGTAGCTCCAAAGTTACTTATAGTTAGTAGAATGTCTAAAGTGGACTATCAAAATAAAGTGTTACCCCTTTTTTTTTAATAACCACAATCTACATTTTTGGTCCGTTCAAACAGCAAGTGCCCCAAAAGTCACAAAAATTCATAGCACTCTGAAGAGAATTTTTTTTTTTACATTTCCAAATGTAAAAATTTTCAGTAAAAACACCAGCAAAGAAGAACACCAGCCTAACCAGGCTAGTTTTCAGATAGTCGGCCAAATGGAAAAGTTCCCAAACTCCTCTCAAATCCTCAAAACATGCCAGCTAACCACCTTAGGCTGGTTTGTGCTAGTTCTACCCGACAAGTAAACAGCTCCTTCATTCTCTTTATTCATGCCACTGAAGTGCCTCCTTAATGTTAATTCCCTAAATACCCTAATTTGCCTGGAGTCTTGCTAATCAATTGAGGCATCATATATCTTATGGAAAAAAGCAAGGAAGGACAAAATAACTCTTTCCATTTTATACTGACCTCTCGGCATTAGCTAACTCTCGTTAGCAGAACACAGTTGAGAAGCTTGATTGAAATTAACACCAAATATTTATATTTGTACAGCCTTGGTGAGACTTTATGTACTGTCTGAGTTGTCAAAATAATCTGAATGTTTTTGCACAGGGCTTACTGGATGGCCTGCGTCCTGTTCTTTTTCATATTCTGCAGACATTACCTAGGCTAGTGATCAAGGCTTGCATTAGAGAGTCGAGCTGGGATAGACGGAGAAGAAAGATGTGTTTACTTTCCAGTCTGCCGTCAAAACCCTGATGCCATCATCAGAGGTGTCTGGCTTCGGCATCGTTCCTGTCCATCAGCTAGACCAACTCCACCCTTATTAGACGCATACACACACATGTGCACAAACTGTTTACCTGTTTCTCTGGCCCCTCACATCCCACCTCGGTTTGTTTCTCTGAATTCATCCATGAGCCAGCCTTCAGATGTGATAAACTGTTAATAATGCATTTAAGTAGCACTGACAAAACATGCCTTTATTGGTAAAAGACAGAGGCTTCTTTGATTGGCCAAACCCATGAATGACTTTTCCTTCAAATGTCCAGCCCGTTGGGACGTGAGGACGTGAGGTCCCTTTGAGTGGACAGAGGATGCTGTAATATGCATGTGTGTTGTGTGAGGGAGAGGTGGGGTACGTTATTCCATCAAAGTGGTCTCTTTATGTAGTTAAGCAATGTGGGCCCAATCTTGTCTACGGTCTACAAAGCAAGCACAAACATGCCCCAATGACATCCATTTGCCTAGATAGTTATTAATCGTGGCACTTATTAAACTAACATGACTTTTTTTAAATAACTCAAAGTGACTGAGCTAAAATGTCCTGTTGAAAGTTCACATAAGCTGAAGCCTCAGGTGGCCGCAGTGTCAGATCAACTGAAAGAGTGTGCAAAAGAGAAAAGTGTGTTTGCTGTGTACAGCGGCTAACAAATTTACTAAAATATGTCATCTTCAACCATAACAGAGACGCCTCTGATGCAGCTTTGATTATGCGTAACAGGGCCGTGGACAGGCGATTTTTATTAAAAGTAACAGATTTTAACTTTTTCTTCTTTTTGTTATACGTTGGTCACATTATCCCTTAAATGCATGAATATTTCAACAATTATTATTACATATTTGGGTCGTTAGCGACCCGTAGCGATCTATATCTAACATAGGTGGATCTCTAACTGCCGCAGTAGTATAAAACTCCCCTAATATTTAAATAACAATTATAGAAGAATAAAATAGAGCATATTTTCTCACCTTTTAGAACTTGGAAGGTTTAAATTTGAGCAGATGCTTTTTAACCTCATCACTGTCCTCGTCAGAGCTCATTTCCCCAGTACATCCACCATCTGGCTCATATTCACGATCTCAACCTTATCTGTCTCTGCAGTAAATCGCTGAGCCATTTCAAGTTTTGCTGATGATGCTTGTTATTTTTTTGTTTTATGGCTGCGGTAATTATGAGTAAAATAGCACGTCATCATTGTGTATCATATAATATTTTGCCACCTTAATTAAGGAATAAAGCTGAATTGCACTTATTAAGTCATCAGAGATGGAATTATTGTTGCACAGAAAAAAAACTACTTGCACTATTACAGAACCCGGGTCCCTAGTGAAAAAATTATTATTATTTTATATTTATATACAAACTTTTGAATAGTTTGAGGTCTAAGAAGGTTGATGTCTAACTTTAAAAAATTGGCAGATTTTAAAAAACTTTAATTTAAAAAAAAAAACTGAGATTTTTATCAAATGCAGTATGCAAAGATTATGACATAACATCACATAAACATCTGTATCACATAAAATACTAGCTATCCAAGCCTTAGCAAGGCCATTTTATCCTATTAAAAAAAAAAAAAAAGTATTTTCCCTCATCATCATTTCCATAACAGAATGATATTAATCACAATATGTGGTGGTGATGGCTATGTAGTTGGAAATCTCTATTCATGTACAGTTCTGAGATTATCATGTAAATGAGGCACCTGAAATATAAAACCTACACTATATTGCCAGAAAATTTGGGACGTCTGCCTTTACATGCACATGAACTTTAATGACATACCATTCTTAATCCGTAGGGTTTAATATTGAGTTGGCCCACCCTTTGCAGCTTCAGCTCTCCTGGGAAGACTTTCCACAAGGCTTAAGAGTGTGTTTATGGTTATTTTTTACCATTCTTTTAGAAGTGAATTTGTTAGGTCAGGCACTGATGTTGGACGAGAAGGCCTGGCTCACAGTCTCCGCTCTAATTCATCCCAAAGGTGTTCTATCGGGTTGAGGTCAGGACTGTGCAGGCCAGGCAAGTTCCTCCACACCAAACTCGCTCATCCATGTCTTTATGGACCTTGCTTTGTGCACTGGTTGTCACAGCTGTGTCACCTCGGTCTGAGTTTTCCCTTGGGTTAGTGACAGGGCTGTGACACTCCAGGTTTGTCATGTGTTTATGTTAGTCTGGTCCAATGTGAGCACATGATTGTCTTGTTGTTCTTGTGCCATGTGCTCTCTTGTCAATCGTCTAACCCCGCCCATCTTGTTATCTCGTTATTGTTTTATCTCCCACACCTGTCTGCCTCGTTTACCTGTTAGGTTGTTCCCTGTTTAATCTCCTTGTGTTTGTAGTCTTGTGCCGATTCGTTGTACATGTTGCGTGTTCCTTGTATCTTCCCGTTTGGTTCCTGAGCCTTGGAGGTCGTACCTTTTCTGTTTGTCGTCCTAATAAATCACTCTGCATTTGAATCCACGTTTCTCGCCTTGTGTCACGTAACACTGCTGCACAGTCATTTTGGAACAGGAAGGGGCCATCCCCAAACTGTTCCCACAAAGTTGGGAGCATGAAATTGTCCAGAATGTCTTGCTATGCTGAAGCGTTAAGAGTTCCTTTCACTGGAACTAAGGGGCCAAGCCCAATCCCTGAAAAACAACCCCACTCCATAATCCCCCCTCCACCAAACCTTACACTTGGCACTTTGCAGTCAGGCAAGAACCGTTCTCCTGGCAACCGCCAAACCCAGACTCGTCCATTGGATTGCCAGACAAAGAAGTGTGATTCGTCACTCCAGAGAACACGTCTCCAATGCTATAGAGTCCAGTGGTGGCGTGCTTTACACCACTGCATCCGGCGCTTTGCATTGCACTTGGTGATGTAAAGCTTGGATACAGCTGCCTGGCCATGGAAACCCATTCCATGAAGCTCTCTATGCACTGTTCTTGAGATAATCTGAATGCCACAAGAAGTTTGGGGGCCTGTAGCTATTGACTCTGCGCACTGTGCGCCTCAGCATGCGCTGACCCCGCTCTGTGATATGGCCTACCACTTCGTGGCCGATTTGCTGTTATTCCCAACTGCTTCCACTTTAGCCCCTTTCACAGAGAGATTCCGGAAAATACACGGATAAAGTGACCCGGGGTTTGACCCGGGCTCGTTTGATTTTGGTTCATTCACACTGCCAGTGATTTTCCGGAATCAGAGAGTGTGTGTTCAAACACAACCCGTAAAAATCCCGTAAAGACATGTGACATCGATGTAACATGTAGTGTCTCAGCAGCGTCTTAAGTTTGCTTATGAGCTGCGATTTCTGCATTTTTTTCTCTGATTCGATGATAAACTAGCGCATTACGTACCGTTTCACTAGCTGGCGAACGATCCCGGCTTCAGCGTCAGCATTACGACACGGCATTGATTACTGCTTTTGTTCACACAGCGCGCGTCCCGGGAATGTACACGGCAATGTTACTAGGTCCCCAACCTGGCATTGATCCCGGCAATTTCCCAGGATCAATGCGCTGTGTGAAATGGGCTTTTGTTATAATACCACTAACAGTTGACAGTGGAATATTTATGAGTGAGGAAATTTCACAAATGGACTTATTGCACAGGAGGAAACCTATCACGGTACCATGCTTCAATTCCCTGAGCTACTGAGAGTGACCCATTCTTTCACAAATGCTTGTAGAAGCAGTCTGCATGCCTTGGTGCTTGATTTTATACAACTATGGCCATGGAAGTGATTGGAACACCTGAATTCAACGATTTGGATTGGTTTCTCACTACTATATAGTGTATGTTAATATAGTGTATGCTAAATTGGGGCTGTCCCTTTAAAACTAGCAACTAGTTGGCTGGTTTGAGCTGGTTTGAAGGGGGAACCTATATCTGTCATACATCTTATCACAATACCTAAATGCTGTAGGGAGAGGAGGAGGGTTGTAACAAGTGGTTCATTGTAACACCATCAGTTTAAACCATTTAGAAATGAGCTGCACACGGGTCGGATTAAGGGGAGATCATACATTTTAGTAAATTAATTTAACAAAAACTAATATCAACCTCACCGACTGTACCAACCTCGCCCCAATAGTAAGGCAGATTAATCTACGCAGTTTAGGGATAAGTTGTAGATCAACAATTATTTTAACTTCTTGCAGATAAATGTGGGAAAAGTACCATCACTGAGATAAACCTTGGGGAAAAAAAACCTACAGACGTTAAAACAAAGTAAAGATAAAAATCTACACGTTTTTTTTTTTTTTTTTTTTTTGAGTATCATATAAGATACATCAGGCTTTTATGCCTCACATAGTATGATATAGGAAAATACAGAGCTCATACTTGAAGAAAAAAACACAATTTGGTGCAGATGCTGATAGTTATATGGTCATTCTGATAGCTTGTAATGTAAATCAAATTAGATTTTTATAACAGTATATCAGACTAATTACATAAAATGCATACACATATCAGTTGTCACTCTATATCTCCTAAATTTCTTAGGATGATATTTAAATGCTTAGGTTTATGACAAAGCTCTGTAGTTTTTTATAATGCAATGCAATACAATGATGATTAGGAGATGGTTAAATAAATGTTCCTCAAAAGCCTAATGTGTCGTATTTTATACTCACATTTCAACATGATTTTTCTAAACAATTATTTATGGACAATCAATTGACCCTATGTTGGTTCAGTCCAGTAAGTGCTCAACTTGAAATATTGCTAACAATATAACATTTTATTCTAATGTTTACATAAAAACTGTAAAGATTTCACAGCAAAAAGACACCTGAATGTGCACAGTTTTTTAGGAATAAAAGGCCTTTTATTTGCTAAAGAAAAAGTATTTATTATTAAATATCAGAAGCCATGTAAAATATTGTGTAACAGTTTTTTTCAGCAACGTTTTGATCATGTTGCTAATTTAGACACCTTAGAAATTTGCATATCACATATGATAATGTTGGCTTTTTAGGGTTTATCACACAGACCTTCTTTACTTGGTTTTATAGCCACCAGTGACTAATTACTATAATTTTCCTCAGATGTTTTCTTCTGCACTGCTGTAAAGTACTGTTGAAAATAGGTAGGTTAACCAAGGCAAGTGGTGTGGGTATTCCCTTGTGATGGAGGCCCTGTAGAAGGGCAGAGCGCTCTTATCTCTGTCTGTGTGGGAGGCGATTAGCTGGGTGTCTGACAGCCTGCCGGGTTCTCCGGACTCCAACTCCGCCTGTGGTTCAGCTGTGATAATTATCCACCAAATGAGACCAAACCAGCATGTCCACCTCAGTGTGTTGACTGTGTCGATGGCACTTTGCAGCATACAAACAGAACCATGCTATTAAGCTGTGGGAAAAATGAATAATTGACAATGAATCGACCACATCCTGCTTAAGCTGTTTTTGGTGTCCCGCGCTCTAACCTGATAGCCCTCTGTGTAGCCGCATTGTTTGTTTTACAGAAGTGCCCTTTTATGGCCTGCACTTATAGGCTACTGCTGAATTATTTCCTCAGTCTTTTCCTATTACAAGCCCCAAATGAATACAAGTCACTTATCAAAATACACACTCTGGCACACACAATACACACAGTATGGACACATACTCAGGCTTAGTTCTACATTTTTCAAACATATAATTTGTGGTGCTGGCCCCTTCATTTTATCAGTACACCAAGAACAATTACGCAACAGTAAGTTCCGTTTCTCTAATCTGATTGGCCGTTCCAAGACTGCTGATATGTAGATGTTTGTGGCATGCAGCTTGTCTGTGTTCGGATCATTCCAGACCAGAGTATGAGAATGGAGTGGAATTGTTTTATTTGTGAGAATGCAAAGAAGCAAGCCTTATTGCATTTTTGGCTAGGCTGTCATACAAAGATATTATGAACACATACAAAAACATTAATAACTGATTATGTTGTCAATGTATACTTTTTCCTGTGAGCTTTTTTGTTTTTCTATGCATTTTTTTGCGTATAGTAAAACCTGCCTTAATATTATTATTATATTTTTTTTATAGAGATTTTAGATGATATATGTATTTTATATATATATAAGATTTGTAATAGATTAATTGCTATATATAATGTTTTTAATTCAGAGAGCGATATTATTCTAAGGGAACTGTGGAAACTCCGACAGAGTTTCCCCGGCATTATTTGTGCTATATTTGTCCAGTGTTCATGCGGGCAGAGCAGGATTTGTTGTCTTTGCTTCACATTAGGTCTGGTTTACTCTCCACTGTATGTTTTGTCTGGTTTGTTTTGATTGTTTGAATCAGTGTGAGGTCCCTTCAACAGAATCTAAACAGACATCAGCATGTTATTCCTGGCTCGTTCTAGACCTGTTTATTTTATTGAAATCGTAAGACTGTTAAGCAACACTGCATGTATAGTAATTCGGTCAAGCGTACACATAGACGAGCGTGGAACTTTTTCTGCCTTCCATTTGGTGGGCATACAGTTTTGGTGTACAGCGCTGATCTCTGGCGCCGGCTCCTGCATGCTGTAATGAGCTTTCAGAGTTGCTGATTGCAGATAAGCTTCCAAAAAAAAAAAATCAGCCAGGGAAGGAAACAAATACAAGAAAAGAGCCAAAGTTCCAATTATTTATTTATTTATTTATTTGTTTGTTTGTTTTTGTTATTATTATTTTGTATTATTTATTATTTAATGTTATATAATATTTAAATGATTTGCAGATAAAGTTAAGATGCACAACAACCGCTTTGGCATTTGCAGAATTGTCATCAATCAAAGAAATAAATTAGATTTTTAACTATATTAAAACAGAAAACAGGTTATTTTAAATGCATGCTATATCTCAATATTACTGTTTGTAACAATTGCGTTGATCAAATAAATGGATTTAATCCTGAAAAACAAAACATGACAATAAAAATAGGACATCATATATCTGCCTTTATATTATATTATATGTTTTATATTTTATAAGTTTATAAATGTGTTATTATATGTATTTTATATATGCTTTTCATTCTTACATAGTAGCACTTCATTTTACAGTCCTGTTCCACATGTATATACTATGTACTTATTATAGTAATTTTAATAACTGCAGGTACTAACCCTGAACTTAGTCCTACTCCTAAGCTTAACCCATGTAGTTACCTTGTATTGCCCACTACTTTCTTAGGTAAGTACATGTAAGTGCACGTACTGTAAACTAAAGTGTACCTATTATTTGCATGTTAAGTAAAGATATACAACAACTGTTTTGGCCATGCAGAATTGTCAACAACCTACCCATTCTAGTTATACCACTCTTTGGATGGTTTGTGTTCATACAAACCTCAAACTTTATTGGAGTGCACATGAACTGTAACCCAAACCACGCTCATGTAGACTCGCTAGCATGCATTCCTATAGTCAAACAGACACTGCTCTTCGCCATAAGCTTCTCATGGCCTGTGGTCTTCTAATACACGCAAGTGTTTTCACAGCTAACTACAATATGGGCCAAGAATAGGCCCATGGGAACTGGATGTTTTGCTGTGTTTTGCTTGAAAAGATCTGAACCTGCAGCCACAGGAATGCAGCCCTGCTGGTTAACGCTTCAGCAGCATCCAGGAGACAGTGAAGAAGAGATGGGAAAGGTGAAAAAAGGGAGAGTATAAAAAAAAACATGTCAAGTTGAAGGACAGCATGGCAATAGCTCTGTTTAGACAGAGGACCAAAAAGGAAGAGAGACTGAGTTTGACTGATTGCATCTGCCCGCTTACTTTGCAGCGGTACATTGCTCGCATTTCAAAACAATAGATAGAGGCGCAAGACACAAGCATGGACATGTTTTTGTGCTTCTGCCGGTAAAAATTGATTTTTAATTTTCTCTTAATCCTCTTAAAGGGGCTATGTGTAGGTTTTTACTTAAAAAAATCTTTAAGATAGAGTCTTCATTTGTACATTTATGAGCCAACCATAATGTAATAGAAAGAATGACACCTTGACTGTCCACCACGGTTGCCTCTATCAGCCTGTAGGCTCAATTGTGTGTGGAGGAGTCGGGTCCGAATTGGCGTGAAAATTCACAAAATGTGACGTCATGCGTGTTCTCGTCTACTTGGGCTTACATCCGTACGGCAGCCATTAGTAAGCAGCGGCAATCGCTAGCAGTAGTGTTTCAAATGGACTCTGCGGACGGAAAGAAGCGACCAGCCTCCAGCACAATCCAGATACCCACGGAAACTCCTCGTAAGTAAAAAAAAAAAAAAAGAAGCCTTATCTAGTGCGGCCAACGAGCGTGAGCGTGCACACCGAGAACGAGCATGAGACTGGCTGCAGTTTCTCTAACGGCCACTGGTGTCAGTAACGGTAAGAAATTTCAGAACTTCCGCAATGCTCCTTTAACCCTAAAACACGCAACTTGTTCGATATTTTTAGATTATTAGTTTACCACTCTGTTTCTGCCCCTTTCTTGCTATCTTTCGCTCCCTGATATTAAGAATGACCTGTCCCCCAAGACACTGACATTTGTTCTGTGTAAACTAAACCAGACAGTATTCATGAATTAGAATAAACCATGTGTTTAATTTTACATATAGCTGATCATGAATATCTTGAATGAATGTTACCTTATTTGTTGTCTTCTGGATCTAACAATTAATTTTGTGGATATTGTTAATTGATAACATTATACAATACATTAACATTATAGTTAACAATATTCAACAATACTAATACAGCAAAACTAATGGTGCGTTCTATTATTGTCAACGAACCGACTCGGCCCACGGATATGACGTCACTTCCACACGTTCTGGTAAATTTTGCGTTTTGTTTTAGCATATCTTCTGTTAGCAGCGCTAACCACGTTAGTAACACCCGTTTGAAACAAGGCTTCATTCAATATTGCACTCACAACAAGACCGATTCCCATACCCACAGGCAGTGATCCGGACGCAGTAAGGTATTGCAGTAATACGAGTGATTAAAATCGTCATTTAAACAACCAAAGCGGTCCAAAAACAATGAAAACAATTCATACATACAAGTCACACAGGGCACAGCCATCTTGGATTCCGTGTCGAAATTCTTGCTCGGTGTCTTCATGGTTGTCCGACTTCCGAGCTGGGAAATACGAGGAAAGGGGGCGCGTTGTTGCGTGTTGCTAGGCAACGTCTGTCTTCCTAGTCGGAACTCCGACACGGATAAATAATAAAACGCACCATAACACTAGTGCTCGAAGTGGCCCGGCACTTCTCACATGTTGCTGTACCAAACAAAACATTTGAGTTGATACAAAGAAAGAGATTAGTTTATTCAACAGAAACTCAAAATATTATGTTATCTGAACAACTGTTGTGAACCTAAGCTAATTTGTGAAAATTTGTGCTAAATCATATAAAAAAAATGTTTTTTTACAGACAGACAGCACTCAGTCAATGCACTGATTTAAACTGCTTATCAGAGTGAATGACAGAGACAGAGAGACAACTAGCTAGCTATGTATTAGTTATCTAACATTAAAAACATTTTTCTATTTAATGAGAAAGTCATACGAACCTCAAAGTGTTAACCTGTCACCTCTGACCTTCAACAGCTGTCACAGCTCCGGGTGCAGATGGGATGTGTTGTTGCAGCAACTGATATGCTATAGGCTACTCCTGATTGGTTGAAATCTCATGCTACTTAGGACAAATGTAATGTACAGAAGTAGCTGCACTGCTTAAATACAAAATTAAAGTTTTTGAACGAAAAGATAAGTAAAGTCACTCTGATTACAATTTTTATGTTAAATGTGCATATTTACCCCCAATTGT
Source organism: Rhinichthys klamathensis goyatoka (assembly GCF_029890125.1). NCBI lineage: Eukaryota > Metazoa > Chordata > Actinopteri > Cypriniformes > Leuciscidae > Rhinichthys > Rhinichthys klamathensis. Next base: position 4,691,495 of record NW_026606587.1, on the reverse strand, counting down.
CATGGTGTGGGGAAAATTAATATTTTTTTAAACTTGAAACCAATTTTATTGGATTCCTTGACCCCAAAAATGTACACTTTAGCCGTGTTTCCACCGCAATTACCAGGAACTATTTGTCCCAGGAACTTTTTTCATAGGAACTTTTTTTGCCCCAGAACGGTTGCTCACTGCGTTTACACCGTGGACTAAAGTACCGGGAAGATTAGTCTGGTGACGTTGAACTGCGTGCGACTGCTCCTCCCAGTCTGCGCGTACTTGTTTTGAGTTTTAAGTATTGAGGAGATTCAAGCTGTGCTGTTTTTGTGTGCGATCTATTGGTTTACTAACGAGGTAATTAACAAAACGGCAGAAAAGAGACGAACACTAATACCAAAGCGTATTAATTTCAGAAAGCTCGTAATGCTAGATATAGACAACGTTTGTTATCAGCTGTAGCGGACATGACCGTGAGATGGATGGGACGAACGCGCGCCATCCGGCAGAGAGAACAAGGTAAAAGAACCAATCAGCATGTTCAGCGCACAAGTCCCACCCCGAAAGTTCCTGAACTCTGAAAAAGTACTACCTCGCCAGCAGGGACTTTCTGGGGGGGGAATTTTTACCCGGAACTTCATTTAGACCCTGGTTCCTGCGGTGTAAACACACGGAGTACCACCCCAAAGTTCCTAGTTCCTGGGGAAAGTTCCTGCGGTGGAAACGCGGCTTTTGACACCAAATTTGTCATTATAGCGATAGATATGGGCTCTAGACTCTAGAGTCTAGAGTATTTTCGGCGCATTGGCGGCCATTTTTGAAAAAACATGTTTATTTCTGATACAAAGTGTGATCTCACTTGTGTCTTACGATAAATTTATTTGTATGACCCTAAGGTACTCCCATACCAAAGGAGACCTTTGCATCATGACTTGAAGTCAAAGGCCTATTTTTTGGGCTTAACCTCCCTACTATAATAGTAGATTGGAAAAACGTTGCCTGGTCGGATGAGTCTTGATTTCTTCTGCAACATTCAGATGGAAGGGGAAGAATTTGGCATTAACAACATAAAAGCATGGATCCATCCTGCCTTCTATCAACTGTTCAAGCTGATGGTGATGGTGTAATGGTGTGGGGGATCATTTCTTGGCACACTTTGGGCCTCTTAGTTGAGTTCACTTTGCGCTCACAATGAGTTCACTATACTCAAATGGCCTTCACAGTCACCAGATCGTAATCTAATAGAGCACCATTGGGATGTGCTGAAACAGGAGATTTGCATCAAGGATGTGCAGCCAACAAATCTGCAGCAACTGTGTGATGCTATCATGTCAATATGGACCAAAATCTCTGAGGAATATTTATAGCACCCTGTTGAATCTATGCCACGAAGATTTAAGATAGTTCTGAAGGAAAATATATATATTTAATTTTAGTACTTCAACTTATTTCAGTTGAAGTTAGTTAACAATTAAACATTTACATTTAGTTTTGGTTTTTCACCTACTATTTAAGTGTATATTTTGTATTTTTCAAAATCACTAAGATGAATGGAGAATGTTAACATACTTTAATCTTAGCATTTGTGTTGACAATTTTTTGATAGACTTGTCACTAGTCGCATTTCCACTGTCGTGCCAAAAGCGGGCGTGCTAGTGCGTGCCAGTCGCGTTTCCACTGTCACTTCCGAGGCTTGATCGGGCCTCGTCGGGGCTTCCAGGGTTTTTTGGCCCACCAAATACCTTGGTTTAAAGCAGGCCAGCTCGGGCTTGAGGAGTGGTCATGAACATAGGTGGAGTTTACCCGAATCAGGAGACAGCAGCGCTGGATGATTCCATGTACCAGCTAACATCAGCATTAAAGACTTTAAAAAATAATTTTAGCTCAAAACTCACTTTCATGTTTGAATACCTTCTGTTTGTGATCTGATGTGGATTCTGATCACCGTATAAGGCAGACATACACTCACCTAAAGGATTATTAGGAACACCATACTAACACTGTGTTTGACCCCCTTTCGCCTTCAGAACTGCCTTAATTCTACGTGTCATTGATTCAACAAGGTGCTGAAAGCATTCTTTAGAAATGTTGGCCCATATTGATAGGATAGCATCTTGCAGTTGATGGAAATTTGTGGGATGCACATCCAGGGCACAAAGCTCCCGTTCCACCACATCCCAAAGATGCTCTATTGGGTTGAGATCTGGTGACTGTGGGGGCCATTTTAGTACAGTGAACTCATTGTCATGTTCAAGAAACCAATTTGAAATGATTCGAGCTTTGTGACATGGTGCATTATCCTGCTGGAATTAGCCATCAGAGGATGGGTACATGGTGGCCATAAAGGGATGGACATGGTCAGAAACAATGCTCAGGTAGGCCGTGTCATTTAAACGATGCCCAATTGGCACCAAGGGGCCTAAAGTGTGCCAAGAAAACATCCCCCACACCATTACACCACCACCACCAGCCCGCACAGTGGTAACAAGGCATGATGGCTCCAAATTCTGACTCTACCACTAGTTGTCTTCTGACTCTTGAATGTCTCAACAAAAATCGAGACTCATCAGACCAGGCAACAATTTTCCAGTCTTCAACTGTCCAATTTTGGTGAGCTCTTGAAAATTGTAGCCTCTTTTTCCTATTTGTAGTGGAGATGAGTGGTACCCGGTGGGGTCTTCTGCTGTTGTAGCCCATCCGCCTCAAGGTTGTGCATGTTGTGGCTTCACAAATGCTTTGCTGCATACCTCGGTTGTAACGAGTGGTTATTTCAGTCAAAGTTGCTCTTCTATCAGCTTGAATCAGTCGGCCCAATGTCCTCTGACCTCTAGCATCAACAAGGCATTTTCGCCCACAGGACTGCCGCATACTGGATGTTTTTCCCTTTTCACACCATTCTTTGTAAACCCTAGAAATGGTTGTGCGTGAAAATCCCAGTAACTGAGCAGATTGTGAAATACTCAGACCGGCCCGTCTGGCACCAACAACCATGCCACGCTCAAAATTGCTTAAATCACCTTTCTTTCCCATTCTGACATTCAGTTTGGAGTTCAGGAGATTGTCTTGACCAGGACCACACCCCTAAATGCATTTAAGCAACTGCCATGTGATTGGTTGATTAGATAATTGCATTAATGAGAAATTGAACAGGTGTTCCTAATAATCCTTTAGGTGAGTGTATTTGTACGCGATGCAAAAGACGATGTGTGCTAACCATTTCTATGGTAAATATGACCGCTTGAAGAAATCAGACAAATCATATAGGCCATCCCAATCATGTTTTTATTTCATCTGTCAGTACGTCTCGTCTCTTTATACCGGACTGTCTGATATCCATATTTAGCTTTGCATATGTCCATGTCATAAAATAAAGCAACCCCGGTTTTTTGAGAGCTTCCTCTGTTTCTCTGACTGAAAATATAACTGTATTGGGAGTGAGTGCTAAAGCTCCTCAGGTCGTATTTTTGGTGGCATATTTGTAGAAATGAGCATTCTATCTAAATGTGATGTAAACATACTATCTAAAAATACTGTGACATAAACAGAAACAGACACGACTTGTTTTGTGAAATGATGGTAAACCAAACCACTTTATTTCTGTGACTAATGTGAAATCTTGACACAAGTTAATTCATTATGATCAATGTATAACTTTTTATTGTAAACCTGTGGTAAAACATCGATGCATGGGTTTAAAATATTTAAGTAAAAAACAAAAATGCCAGCAAACGGTCGCTTTTATCATGTTAATTTTGCGATGTCGCTAGTTTCCAGTGATTTCTTTCTGATTAGTTTTCTGATAAAACTTCTATTTTTATTGGTGAAATGATGGGTTTGTGTGACGTTGTTCCAGAGAGGCGTGTTACGGACGGGTTTTAGTGAAGCGCCGCAGAGCTTCTGGCCCGACGGTGGAAACGCAGCATGGTTTTGGGCTCGGTGCCACAGGTCCGTGGCTATTAGCCCAGCACCATTTAAAGCCCTGGCTCGCACTGGCCCGACAGTGAAAATGCCGCTACTGTATATCAAAGAAACCTCAATAGACACATTGCAACATACAGTATCAATTGTTGTTCAAGTTGTATTTGACAGCTATAAAAAAAAGATGCTGGTGGAGCAGCAGTGATGTCATGCCTGATAATTCCCTTCTGAATCCAAACACATTCAGACTGTTGACTTCATGGACTTTGACCTAAAACCTAACAGTTAAAATGTGTCTTATGACTTACTCGTGTGTCCTTATCAATATTATAATTGCTCTAAGTGAAACCAACATCTGATTTCCTGTATCAATTTTTTTGTGTTTCTGGATATACAGTGTCTCCCCAGACCATTCTTTAGTTTAGCCAGTGATGTCATCCACCGGTGACGCACTTGAAGTTGGAGTTGGTGGGACACAGATAATTAGTCTTTTAGCTAGGATTACACAGTGTTCATTAGGCTGGACATCTTCTGTTGCTGGCCTGCAATAAGATTAAGTGTTAGTGAGACGTTTATCACTAAAGCTAATTGTCCCCTCATCGGCAGGGTCAGTCTTCAGCCTCCGTCTATGAACTGTGCGCTTTGCTGAAAAGGGAAAACAATTGGAGGTGTCATGAAGATTCATGTTGCCATAAATGAATGTGCATAAATTCCGTCAAAACCCCATTGACTGTCCCCATAAGATGACCTTGTCGTCGGAGGTCAGCAATCAGCTGTGCGCACAAATCAAACAAGAGATGTCCACATAGTGAGCCAAGAACAGGCTAATGTTTCACTCTAATGAGCACTTATGGCAATATGATATTGGACTCTTGTCTGGACACAACTCATCTCTCAATGAAGTTGAGCTTTAAAAGGGGTCCTGGAAGGATTACCGTAAGACCTTTGTCAGCAGTGGCACTTTGAAATAAAGCACAGTTACATTCTATTCACATTACTTGTGAATTTTAAAACTTTAAATAGCCTCCCTAAACCAACATTAGGGGATGTCAAGCTGACATAGTGAGCGACTTTATTTCTCGTTATTGTGACTTTACTGTATGGGCCCTATCTTGCACCCGGCGCAAATTACTTTGTACACTGACGCATGTATCATTCCTATTTTGCACCCGCACAAAGCGGGCTTTTCCCTCCACAGACGCACGTCGGTAAACTAGGAAATGAACTTGCGCTCCCTGGGCGGGTCGGCGCAAAAAGGAGGCGTGTTTCGGCGCAAACATTCCCTAGTGCTATTTTGCAGCTCCAGTAAACAATTCCGCCACTGACCAGAAAAAACCTAGTCTAAAGTCAGTGGCGCGTTGCGCGTTGTTCATAATGCTATTTTAAGCACGCATGCTTGGCCATAATGTAGCGGGTGCACAATGCGCATAGGCTACACTTTGATTCTCTCATCAACACAGATGCAGCAGTTTTTATTTTTGCAAATCATACATTATAACAAGGAAAAATATTAACACATGAGGGAAATCATTGTGGTGTCCATGAAGATGTAAAAAAATGTAGGCCTAAATCTAGCTTACACATTTACCCAAACTTTTCAGGCTAATTGTAGTAATTACGGATCAGACCTGTTTGCCTAATAGTGGCAAGACACATATGTATATAAGGACATCTGACAAATTAGTTTGTCCGTCAAGAACCAGAAAAAAAAAAGTCCCATCCCCATACAACGTCACTTCTCTGTCTTTCACTGCCCTTACAAGAACGTCGGTCTCCTCGGCTGTGAACCGCTCCTGGCGCACCCCTTGTAAATCCGCCATAAATTACATTTACAATTAGTCATTTAGCAGACACTTTTATCCAAAGCGACTTACAACTGAGGACTAAACCAAGCGAGTCATCGTGAAGAGACAAAAACAACGCAAGAAGTGCTCAAAATACAAAGTTCAGACATTGCTCGGAGTAGCATAAGCCAGATAAGCAAGGATTTAAAGGAAAAGGAAAGAATTAAAAAAAAAAAATAATAATTTTATGTTTAGTGCTCACGGAAGAGATGAGTTTTCAGTTGTCTTTTGAATGCTGTCAGGGATTCTGCATTCCGGATGAGGGTGGGCAGATCATTCCATCAGCATGGTACCGTGAATGAGAATGTTCTGGATAGTGATTTTGAGGCTCTCTGTGATGGTACCATGAGCCGTCGCTCATTGACTGATCGTAGGCTTCCGGTAGAGATGTAGACTTGTAGTAGTGAGTGGAAGTAGGAGGGAGCTGATCCTGTGGTCAATCTGTAAGCAAGTGTCAACCCCTTGAACTTGATGTGAGCAGCGAGTGGTAGCCAGTGCAGAGAGATGAACAGAGGAGTGACGTGGGCCCTTTTGGGCTCGTTGAAGACCAGACGAGCTGCAGCATTCTGGATCATTTGTAGAGGTTTAGTTGCACATGATGGAAGTCCAGCCAGAAGAGCATTGCAGTAATCAAGCCTAGAAATTACCAGGGCCTGGACGAGAAGTTGTGTTGCTCAGTTAGGAAAGGCCTGATCTTCCTGATGTTGTGCATAGCAAACCTGCATGATCGAGCTGTTTGACATGTGGTCTGTGAAGGTTAGCTGATCATCAAAGATTACTCCAAGATTTCTGACTGACCTTGATGGGGTGATTGAGGAAGAATCTAGCTGGATAGTGAAGTCGTGCTGTAGAGACGGATTGGCAGGGAGGATGAGAAGCTCAGTCTTTGCCAGGTTGAGCTGCAGGTGATGTTCCTTCATCCATGCCGAGATGTCCGCCAGGCAGCTTGAGATCCGTACAGCTACTGTGGGATCATCTGGTTGAAATGAGAGGTAGAGCTGGGTGTCATCAGCATAGCAATGGTAAGAGAAACCATGTGCCTGTATGATGGGTCCCAGTGATGTGGTGTAAATGGAGAAGAGGAGCGGTCCAAGAACTGAACCCTGGGGAACCCCTGTGGTCAGTTGATGTGCTTTGGATACCTCACCTCTCCATGTGACCCTGAAGGACCTACCTGTGAGATAGGACTCAAACCAGTGGAGAGGAGTACCTGTGATGCCCAGTGATGAGAGGGTGGACAGAAGGATCTGATGGTTCACAGTGTCGAAGGCAGCAGACAGATCCAGGAGGATGAGAACTGATGATTTGGAAGCAGCTTTTGCGATCCGCAGGGCTTCGGTGACCGACAGCAATGCAGTCTCGGTTGAATGCCCTTTCTTGAAGCCAGATTGGTTGACATCCAGCTGGTTGTTCAGAGACAGGAAAGATGATACTTGGTTGAAAGCAACTCGTTCAAGTGTTTTCGCAATGAATGGCAGGAGAGAGACAGGTCTGTAATTCACTAAAAGTGATGTGTTTAACGTTGTTTTTTTAAGCAGTGGAGTTACCCGAGCCTGCTTGAATGCTGTAGGGAAAATGCCAGTGTGGAGGGATGAGTTGATGATGTGTGTGAGAGCTGGAATAAGTGTGGGAGAGATTGCTTGTAAAAGGTGTGAGGGGATGGGGTCCAGAGGGCAGGTGGTAGGATGACTAGAGAGGAGAAGTTTAGATACTTCATCCTCGGTTAGTGGAGTGAAGGAGGAGAGAAGGTTGTTGGCTGTGGGAGAGGTTAGTCTGGGTTCCTGTGTGTGTGAAGCTGAGAACTGACTGCTGATAGTTGTAGTTTTGTTAGTGAAGAAGTTAGCAAAATCATCAGCAGTTAGCGAGGAGGTGGGTGGTGGTGGAGGTAGACAGAGGAGAGAGTTGAATGTTTTGAACAGTGAACGTGTGTTAGGGGCGCTGATGATCTTGTTGTGGAAATATGAAGAATTTAAGGTGTGAACATCAGCAGAAAAGGCAGAGAGCAGAGATTGATACCTACTGAGGTCAGATGTGTCTTTTGATTTGCGCCATTTCCTCTCTGCTGCCCTGAGTTCGGTCCGGTGTTCACAAAGAACCTCAGATAACCAGGGGTTGGAGGGAGTAGCGCGTGCTGGCTTGGAGGAGAGAGGGCAGATGTTGTCTAAAGAAGAGGTTAGAATGGAGCATAAAGTATCCGTTGCAGTATTCACATCCAGAGATGAGAAATGCGAGGGTGAGGGAAGAGAAGATGACACAGCAGAGGAAAGATGGGACGGAAAAAGTGAGCGCAGGTTTCGTCTGAAAGTAACTGGTAGGGGAGTTGGTGGTGCATGGGTAGTTAGTTGTAGATTGAAAGTAATGAGGAAATGGTCTGAAACGTTGAGAGGTTTCACCAAAATATTGTCTGTGATGCAGTTGCGTGTGTAAACCAGGTCCAGTTGGTTGCCTGACTTGTGAGTACCTGTGGTGATAAGCCGTTGGAGATCGAAAGAGGCTAGGAGAGAGATGAAGTCTGTTGCATACGGCTTCTCTAGATTATTGTTGAAGTCGCCAAAGACTACAAGTGTGATGCCATCCTCAGGGAAAGAGGAAAGCAGCACATCCAGCTCCTCTATAAAGCTTCCCAGTTGACCTGGGGGGCGGTACATGACTACAATATGGATCTTAATGGGAGTTGTAAGTGTAATAGGATGATATTCAAATGAGTAGTTATTGCATAGAGAAGAGAGAGTTGAGTATTTCCAATTGTTAGAAATGAGAAGACCAGTACCCCCACCCCTCCCCGACTGGCGAGGGGTGTGAGAGAAAGAGAAGTTGTTAGAGAGAGCAGCAGGGGTTGCTGAGTCTTCTGGACGGATCCAGGTCTCAGTCAAGGCCAAGATATTAAGAGTAGAATTAGATGCAAAGGCTGAAATGAAGTCAGCTTTATTGACTGCTGATTGACAATTCCATAGACCCATAGAAAGAGTGAGAGGTGAGTGTGAGGGAATAGGGCGCAGATTAGCAGTATTGTGCTGCCTTTTGTGCATGATGAGAGAGCGTTGTCGAGAGACAACAGGAATGTATTGAAAGCACATCTTGATTAAGGGAAATAAGAAAAAGGTGGGGAAGGAAAGGGTGAAGAAGATACTTAAATGCCTTGCAGGTGTCCTTGCTCGGTGGAGTCGCGCAGGTAGAGTCGCAGGTCTTTACCCGAGTCGGTCTTCACACGAGGAGGCTGAACACGAGAGCTGAACGCTTCCGCTGACGCTTCCGCGACAGCGTGCACACTACATAGATATAAAGCTTTCAATCGCCTGAGTGAGGACAGCTGTGGCCGCCCTTGCAATTAGCACAGCCAAAGCAAATATCCCGAGAATGGGCCAAACCGAAACTAGCTGTTGAACAGCGCTACTTAAAGTTGCAGTAGGGAGTTTTGAGAAAACGTTGACTTAGCCTGAAAATTTGAACAAGCACAACTTACAGGTCCCACCCCCTTGCTCTCTGCTGCGCTACAGCCCTCCCTCCACAGCTTGTCCTCCACAGCGGAGCCTGTCGTGAACGCGCAGGCTAGTAAACAGTGCCACCGATGACGGCGGATAAAAAGTTATATAGCACATTCACTAATAGGGACTAAACGTCAACAATATGCTTTACATTGACTATGGCCTGCCCATACTTTGACTACAAACTTGGTCCTCAAATCATTATGTATTTTGCAATAGCCTACATGTAACTTTATAACGTTGCACTCTTTCTATAAGTTATAAATAGCTAGTTAATATAACGGTAACTAACGTTACAGTATGTAAGTAATTATTCTAGCGATATATAATGCTAGATAAGGTGTGCTAGTACATTATTTCAGCAACATGACAAGCCAGTAAATTAGCAGGTTTCAATTGTTCCTTAGCAGAGTGCGTGACATTTTATTTACATGTTATGCGGCTAGAGTTTTGACACCGAGTCAATGGGCTCTGTGTAATTCTTTCTTTTTCGCTTGTTTATCGTCATCAGTCTTTTTCCTTTTACCTCTTTGTTTTATGAGCAGGTGTCACTCGAGAATTGGCAGTTTAGGTTGTTTCTCCGTCATAAGCACAGCTGCAGCTCGCCGGCAATCTTGAGTTTGAACGACAGCTCGCGCTCCGGCGCTCGCGCTGTGCAAGAGAGGGGTGTGATCAGCACGTACACGAGCGTGATTGACAATGCTGAGACATTCCTCCTGGCTCTGATTGGTTGTTTCTGACCGGGAGCGTGTATTTCTTGCAAATGGCAATAGGACCACTGGGAGGAGCCAGAGGAGCTTGATTTTTACACAGATTATCTGTCTCAAATTCTACTGTCAGGACATAATGACAGTTTTAGCAAATACATGTTTTCAAAAGTTACCTACAGGAGCTTTAAGTGCTACAATAAAACACAGACTACAACCTACAAATAACATAATAATAACAATCCGCCATGCAACATGCGCACCTGCTCTTAAAGGGTATGTTGGATGACGCTCTGATTGGTTTATTTCACGTTACGCCCAAACCACACCTATGAATAATGAAGCTATTTCAGACCAACCCCTTTTAAACTTGCGTTGGGCGCAAGAGTCATTTATCCCGCCGGTAAAATAGAAACAAGACCCGCCCACAAAGTTACTTGCGGTTCGCGCTTGATACTTGCGTTTCAGATCGTTAAAATAGGGCCTACGATGTCACAATTTATTTCCCCATGCCAGTTTAGGGATTTTTAAACTGAGCTCCAAGGGGCCACAAGAAGGTTCTAGGTCAGGGTTGTCCAATCCTGCTCCTGGAAGGCCACTGTCCCAGTATACCATGGCATAGTAATCATAGTGTCAGTGTAATAAAAATAGTAAAAACAAACACATTTATTATATAATATTACACATATTTATATACTATTTGTGCATGTGTGCATATTTGTAAAGTTTGGGGTCGTTAGGATGTTTTATGTTTTTGAAAGAAGTGTCTTAAATAATATATATATATATATTCTATTTCGACATATTGTACAATGTTATTTCTTCCAGTGATGGCAAAGCTGACTTTTCTGCATCATTATTCAAGTCTTCAGTGTCACGTGATCCTTCAGAAATCATTCTAATATGCTGATTTGGTTCTCAAGAAACATGCAAAACATCTGAAAAAGAAGCATTTATTTGAAATGTCAAATGTAAATGTCTTTACTGTCACTTTTGATGATTTTAATGGATTATTGCTAAATAAAAGTATTATAGAGCACGGGCAATACCACTTCGGATGTACCTCTGAGGGCAACACCAGGGCAGAGGGGGAGTACCCAGCAGCACTTGCAGCACAGCCAGGAGGCAGGGAAGCAAGCAATCAACTGGCCGGCAACGTATGCAAGGAAGGATTGGGACAGATTTGACCGGAGCTGAACCGGAAAATGAAGGCAATGGCAAGTATTATCTGGAACATTGGTGCTGAACGTTTTGGAGTAAAACAGATGAGATCTTACCAATCAAGACCTGTGCAGCTGAGGGAGAATCGCAGGATTAAGGAGATCAAACAACTTCGTGCTGATCTCCAGAGGCTCAGGAAAGCTTTCAGGCAAGCTGAAGAGTAGGAAAAACCAGCTTTGAAGGAAATCCGGGACAACCTGAGAGAGCATATAAAAACCTTACACCGAGCAGAGTACTACAGGAGAGACCGAAGACGGCGGGCAAAGTAGAGGGAGCAGTTCACCAAGAACCCGTTCGCCTACCTGTCTAAGCTCCTGGGGGAAAAAAGATCGGGTCAACTTCAGGCATCAAGGGAAGAGGTAGAGAAGTACCTCTCAAGCACACACAGCGATCCAGGAAGGGACACCGAACTTGAGATCGGAGAGACCTTGATGAAACTTGGAGAACCAACTACCGAGTTTGCTGACCAAGAACCCTCATGGAAGGAGGTCAACGACTTTCTCAAAATGGCAAGGGCTGGCTCAGCACCTGGACCCAATGGGATTCCATACAAAGTGTACAAACAATGTGAGTGGCTGAGAAGGAGACTCTGGAAGCTGTTGAAGGCAGTGTGAAGGGGGAATCATCTTCCAGATGAGTGGCTCATTGCAGAGGGATGTTTTATCCCCAAAGAGGAAAACTCATCAAGCATAAAGCAGTTTTGTACCATCTCCCTTCTGAATGTGGAGGGTAAGATATTCTTTTGAATATTGGCGAGCAGACTCACCACCTTTCTGCTGAGCAAAAAGTATATCGACTCCTCAGTACAAAAAGGGGGAGTCCCAGGAGTTCCAGGGTGTATCGAGCATACAAGCATCATCTCAAAGATAATTGAGGATGCAAAGCGCAACCACAGAGATCTTGCAGTCCTGTGGCTCGATATATCCAATGCATATGGAACTGTCCCTCACAAGCTGGTGGACCTCACACTGCATGCATACCATGTCCCAGGTAAAGTCCAGCACCTCCTGCAGGAGTATTTCAACCGTTTCAGGATGCGATTCACCTATGGGTACTTCACCACCAGCTGGCAGCGGTTGGAAAAAGGCATCATAACTGGATGCACCATCTCGGTCATCTTCAGGGGCGGACTGGCCATCTGGAGCACCGGGACTTTTCCCGGTGGGCCGCTGGCCAATGTGGGCCGGCCCGGTACACAAATATATATATATATATAAAATGACGGAAATCATAATATTACATTTCTTTTCTACGCAAATGGATGAGGGAATTGATCGTGCGGGCGCGGCCGACAAGGAGTGTGTTTCGTGTGCATGCATGTGAGTGTATTGCCCTCCCTCCCTGTTAATTAGTTTGCTCTACTCCATTGCGTATTTTGAAACACGCCCTCTTTCACGTCCTGGAAACACACCAAGCCAATGCCGATGAACTAGCGCAGATGAAAGCTTGTGTTGTCGCCTGTGTCGTGGGAAAAAAAGCTGCACTTGTACACACTGAGAGAACTACAGCCGACTGTCAGCTAGAATGCGCGTTCTGCGCCTGCGTGCAAATGAGACAACTGTCTATTTCTGCAGATATATTCGTCTATATTCGTCATTCAAAAAGAGAAACTGACGCTGCAGGCTGCAGATACACAAACTGTAAACAAACCAGTGCTTGCTTACCGTTTGAATATCAATCCTGCTAAACACTTTCTTTATTCCATCCCGCTCATGTTAATATTGAAATATTCGCCAAGGAACACTCAGGTAAGATAACATTAGAACAGCCTTATCTGTGCTGTTTTGACTTCTTTGGTCGCTGTTTTGGTAATATTTATCCTGCAGTGCACTGACTCGTTCACTAAGCAGGGGTGTGTTTCCCAAAAGCATCGTTGGCCAACTATGATCGCAATTTCCATTGAACTCTATTGGTAACGACGGAACTTGCGACCATAGTTGGCTAACGATGCTTTCGGGAAACACACCCCTGAACAGCCAATCAGAGTTCCCTCTTTCACCGACATGTCAAATCGGCCAAAAAAAGCTGATGAGGACCAATTTCAGCCGACGGTGCGGAACACACTGAGAAAAGTCGGCCAACGCACAAAAACTGGCCGACGGCCGACCGTCGGCTTGGTGTGTTCCAGGCTTAATTTACAGAGATAGAGAGATTGATATTAATATTAATTAATATTAATCTCATTAATATTCTGCACATTAATATTCCGCACATTAATGGGCCAATGTGTTATGATGTGAGATGTGGTGGGCTGCTGTGGGCCAGAAAGTCCAGGGCCACTTTTTGGTCCCAGTCCGCCCCTGGTCATCTTGTTTGCAGCTGCAAGGAACCTCTTGGTCAGTGGAGAAGCCTAGAAGAGGTGCAGTTCTGGCTGGCTGGCTGATGGCAAGTTCAGATGGAGGCATGACCAGATACTTGCCGAACTGGCTACAGGCCTGGAGGAAGAGAGAAGGAAGACCCACAACAGTACGAAGATGACAGCACCCCGTTTGATCAGGTTTGTTAGAGCAGGGGAGAGCTCTAGCGAGACATCAACTGGCGCAGGAATCCTGACATCGGCTACTGACTGGGACATGAGAGTTGACCTCCGGAGACACCTCAAGTTTCCAGAGGAGATCACTACCTAAACTCTCAGACCAGACAAAGTTCTGTGGTCCAGAGCAACAAAACAGGTGGTGCTGCTTGAACTGACTGTGCCATGAGAGGAGATGATAGAAGAGGCCCATGAGAGAAAGCTTGGCAAGTACCAATCACTCTCCCAACAGTGCCAACAGGTGGGATGGCGGGCATGGAACTTGCCAGTGGAAGTAGGCTGCTGAGGATTTCGTGGGCAGTCACTTTGGAGCGCCCTGTCCAGACTTGGAATAAGAGGTCCCAGAAGGAGACTGTTCGTGGCTAATATCACAAGAAGAGCAGAGACAGCATTGAGATAGCTGTGGCTGAAGCGCTGCGAGCGATGGAACAACCCATCGGGTAGGGAGGGAACATAAAGGAGCACTGGCTGTGGAGCCCAAGGGGCTGAGGGGGCTGCCCCAGGACACTGGGGTTAGCTGTCAAGCCCTCTGGAGGTGTTGTGGGTTAATTGACGAAACACTGATGAAGGAGAGTACCCACCTGATGACCTGAAGAAAGCACCTTGGGCCCACACCACAAAGCTCAGTGGGTTGGACTTGTAATGTGCGAGTGTTGGCCATCACCTCAAATAGGCGGCTGGGACTTCACCCACCCATTGAGGTGAGAGCGATGATCCCATCGTATTTCAGACAATACATTAATTAATTAAAAATAAGTTTGACCCTAAACTTTTGAACGGATGTAGACAGTTTTGAATGTATACAGTTTCTGGCCAGAATAAGTTGCATTGACCAGACGTTATGTATTAGTCAAAAGTCACATGCATCTAGATATGGCAAAAAAACTAAAATGTCTCATTAAACTGTTCAGTGCCCAATCTGTTAGTGTCTGGTTACCAGATCCCATCTCTGTGCACAGATGTTCAGTGATTTCCCATTGCACACCAGCCCTGAGAGAGAGCTGATTAGAGTCAGCTGGTTCGGAAACACGTCCCTTTTAATATACTTCTTTAATGATGCTAGATATCATGGTGCCGCTGAATGGGATACTTTGAGCCAAGAGGAAGTTGTTCATTGAGATATCAGACGGATGACTTTTACCCTTTATGGTTGTGCAACCAAATATAAGTCATATAGACATCGACTAACCTCTTGTACATGTTAGTGTTGGCCATTGTTTTTAAGCAAGTGTTTTCAGAGACTAAAGGGAAGCATGGTCGAAATTAAGTCCCTGAAGTGATTCTGTTTACGCTGCTGGCCATTTCCTGTTCCTGTTTTGTGTCCTGTGTACCTTTTTACTCTAGTCAGTGTTGTTGTTATAAGACTCTAAAATCTGTTTTGACTAATTTGTTCCTTTTGGATGAAGAGGATCAGTCAGTAAGCAGCGTATCCTTAATTAGTACTTTGGCTATTTTTGCAATGGAAAAGCCTGAGAAAAGAAGACAAACACTTGTGAGACAATCCCCTTGCATTGCACTGACAGAGTTTATATTTATGATAACATGTCATGAGGAGAAACTTGCAGTCAATTTTCACTGATTTGTACAGAACGTTTGTGTTTTGCTGCAGCATAAATGTGAGTTAGCATCTTTTGGCGGTAACTATAGATTTTTATTAATGAAAAAAGTAATAAAAACTAAATTAAAACTTTTTCTTTAACAGGAATAAAAAAAGAAAAACTAAAAGCTACATTGAAAATACATTGAACAAAATAAAATAAGAAATTGCCACAAATTAAGTAATAATAATATTATAAAATGTCAAATCTTTACACCCGACCTAATTAAACACGGAAATGCCACTAGATATTAAGAGCCATACACAGTCATGAGAAATGTAACACTGTTAAGCATATGTCAATTATATCAGTTCACATAATAACGTTGGCTCCTTTGGTGTAAAACACTTAATAAAACTTAACTTAATTTAAACAAAATAAAAATAAATATACGGAAAAACTAGAACCAATGTTATTTTAGTATCATAAATATACTATCATATGTTTTGTTATTAGATTTTGTGTTTATATTTCCTGTTTTTATTTTAATTTTAGTAAAATTTTTGTCATTTTGTTGTGCTTTTGTCATTTTTATTCGTTATTTTTAATTATTAGTTAAATGTCTAAATAGTTTTTTATTAAGTTTTAGTTATTTTAGTTTTAGTAATTTACACTAAATGAAAATGAGAAATGTTGCTGCTTATTTATTTTATTGTATTATTTCATTTTATTTATTTATTTTTTATGGAAGGTTGTTTCTGCCATGGAATAAAAATTTGTTGTGATTTTTTATCTCACAAATCTGACTTTTTGCACTCTTCGGTAAACTCAACCCTATAGTGCACACTACTGAGATCCATCACTCTATGTTTTGAGTCTACAATAAGTCTGTAACAAAATACCAATATCAAATTGTAGTACTGAATTTTTTTTTTTTCAGTTTCAATTTAGTTATATTCAGGGTTATCATAAACTTATGGGAGCTTGGTTCCGCCACTGAATGACAAATATAAAATGTAATCGCTACTTTTTTTCTCGTAATTCTGTGAAATTATAGCATAACTAAAAGTCAGTTATGTAATTACGTAAGAGGCAATTGTAAGACAAAACTGTAAATCTGTGATGCTTTCAAAACCTTGATCTTGTGCGAACAATGAAAGAGGAGAGCAATGTCTGGAGAAACAATCATTTTGTAATTCCATTTGGTGCCACTAATGTTGCAAAAAAATACTTGCTTCACCTAAGTGTAAGTGTCATATGAGCAGCTTTGATAAAGACATGGGAATTTGTCTGGCAAAAAAAGATGATTGAGTAATTCAATAGTGCTTAACTTCCAGTGATCATCAATGTGTTGAACTACTGTCAAGGTTTTTAATCTCCTGTGGTTCACTTTATCTCATATATCACTCTCACTAAGCTCATAGACAGACAGTCAGACAGACTCTTGTCCTGCATGTCATCGTACACACATGCAACTAACTGTGTGTGTGTGTGTGTGTGTGTGTGTGTGTGTGTGTGTGTGTGTGTGTGTGTGTGTGTGTGTGTGTGTGTGTGTGTGTGTGTGTGTGTGTGTGTGTGTGTGTGTGTGTGTGTGTGCGTGTTTGTGGTTATTCATTGTCAAAGATGTGGGCCCTGACAGAGGCACTGAACAGATGTGAAGTGTAGACAAATATTTGTCAGGGAGATGTATTTTTCCACGCTGGGATTAGCATTGCAACTAAAACGGTCAGCCAAGCCATGGAAGCAAGTAACTGGACACCACCCTTTAGACTTCAAGCGTGAGGAATGATAGAAAAAGAGAAAGTAAATGAGTACGTGAGCAGCAGCACTTGGTGAACAGCAGGATTATCCCATAATGCCTTTGTCAAATGTCACTTTGCCTTGATAAGGCAGCTCAAGCATTTCTCAAAGTTTCTAGATGTGGTCTGAGGAAATGGCAACTAGCTCAAGATGAGCTGTGAGAGAGTTGTTTTAACATCAACATGGAAAAACACCTTTCCGCTTAAGCATTACACCCACGGTTCTGCTTGTAATAACAGTCGAGCCACAGGTTACTCTCTCATTGCGAGTAGCTGTCATCTTTGAACAGTGAAGGATTTTGATGTGGAGGCACAAAGACTGCAGACCGTGTAATAGGAGTTCTACAGAACTACATCTCCATCAACACGTATGAAACACCTGGAGAAACACTCGCTCAAACTGCTGTGAGAAGATTAATGGGTTCACAGCTCGAACCGCAAAAAAAACATTGTATTAAAACAGATTTCTGTTGACAATGGCTTTAAAAGCAACTATTACTTTGCTTTATTGTAGTCTATTGTTTCATGGTCATGTACAAAAATTATCATAATTTGAATGGTAAATTACTGTAAAAATGCTACTGTAAAATGATTAATGGTAAGCTCCCTTACTATATACGCATGCATTTACTCATCTTGCACAAAGACAGATTCAGTATTCCTCAAAATGAATAAAAATGTGAAATGCAAACTCAGAATACTATGCAAACATGCAATAATGAAATGCTGTATATTACACAAATATACTTTATGTATTCAATCTCACTTTATTAACCAATGTCTTCGCTGCTGATCTTTGATGGTCCAATTAAACCATAGTGCTGAGAACAGGCACGCTCACCTCCCAAACCGTTTATGGGTGCGACTTATAAAGAAGTTATCAAAATAAAGATGAAAAACCACACTCTCTAATTATATCTCATATTTATTAATACCATGTCCACACAGACGCGTTTCAGTCTAAGCCATCATCAGTGTGTCACTGTAGTTGTAGTTTAGGCCAGGAAGAGTTCGGTTCGTACAGTATTGTCGATATGTCAAAAAGCATATCCACTTTACATGCTCTTCCAAAGGATAAGGACTTGTACTGACTGAAACTGATCCTGTACATTAGTGTTTGTATCACATACAAGTGCTGATCTGAAGCCCCAGGAGCTGAAATTCAGGTATAGAAATGGGCGTTTCATTTCCAAATCCTTTATCGAACCACTTCGGATACTGTGAGAAAAGAGTTGATGCTGCAATGTACAGCATATTATGAGAAAATTAAAGTGTTTTTTGAACTTGGATGCATGTAAACCTTTTGTAGGAGACTTCCAAAACAAAATTAGGAACCTTTAAACTAGCATAATAGGGGCACTTTAAGTAAAAAGTCTAATCGAAAGATCAGCATATTATGTCTTAGCATTTGGTTTGTCCTCATTTTACTTTAATGAATTGAGCTGACATGAACAAAATCTTATGATCATGTTCTCCAGCACGATTTGACAAAGATCCAAATAGCATCTTGTGCTTTAATTTGACCTTTTGATTAAAGCAGCTCCCATGATCAATGACAGTAATTTGCTTATTTGATTAGTGCTTACTAGAAATAGTCTGAAATATTTCTTCTTCATACTAAGTCATAATGTTTCTTTGTTTTACAGAATCCTAAAACAAATTTTTTTTTTCCACGTTTAAATTAGATTCTGAGTTTAATGTTAATCTTTGTGGGTGTACAAAATGCATAATCTTAAAGGGATATTTGACCCAAATGTGAAAATTATGTCATCATTTACTCGCCCGTATGTCAATCCAATCCTTTATGGCTTTGTTTGATTTTAAGAAATTCACTTTTTGTCTGTACAATAGAAGCTAATGGTGACCAAAACTGTTTGGTTACTAACATTCTTCAAAAATATCTTTGTGTTCTGAAAAATAAAGTCATACTAGTTTGGAACAACATTATGGTGAGTAAATGATGACAGGATTTTCATTTTTGGGTCAGATATCCCTTTGAAATCATGCATTTTGTACACCCACAAAGACTTTTATCCCTTGTGTCTCCATTCCAAACCCCCTTAACACAGACTCTCTTTTAAAGTATCGTGTGTGTCCATGGGGCATTCAGTCATGGCCGCAGCAAGCACTGTCACAGTGCATTACTCACCGCTATTACGCACTTCACTCCCATCACTCTAGATGGGCTGAGATAGACTAGGCCATTAGGTTATCTTCTGTCATTTTAGTAGACTGCCACATACCTACACGAACATGTAGCATATGTCTCGTCCTTATCTCTGACTGTCTGCTACCTTTAGCATGTTTCTCTTTTTTTTCACAAAGAAAACGTGTTTTTTTCATCTTTTAAAAGCACATTAGCCTATGCAACAAAGAATTGCTACATCAAGTCATCTTCATTTAAATAGCTCTTTTAACAATGGATTGTTTCAAAGCAGCTTTACAGAGATAAACATATAATTTAAGTAGGGCTGGGCAACGATTAATCGCAATTAATCGCATCCAAAATAAAAGTTTGTGTTTACATAATATGTGTGTGTGTAGTGTGTATAATTATTTTTTATATATACATACACACACATGCATGTATGTATTTAAGAAAAATGTGTTATTAATATATCAAATATTTATATTTATATATAATATTAATTATGTATAAATGAAGAGTTCAGATGCAAAAGCCTCTAAGTGCCATCTGAAATTTTCTTCTAGAATGATCATTTTTATCAAGCTTGTTTATTTAAGTTCAATAATTTCACTTAAATGACAATTAATAGGTAATTTTCATAGCCATTTAAGTGATATTACTGAACTTAAATATACGAGCTTGATAAAAATGATCATTCTAGAAGAAAATTTCAGATGGCACTTAGAGGCTTTTGCATCTGAACTCTTCAAATATATATAAAGTATATACATGCAAATATTTCTTAAATATATACATGCATGTGTGTGTATTTATATATACAAAATAATTATACACACTACACACACATACACTCACCGGCCACTTTATTAGGTACCCCATGCTAGTAACGGGTTGGACCCCCTTTTGCCTTCAGAACTGCCTCAATTCTTCGTGGCATAGATTCAACAAGGTGCTGGAAGCATTCCTCAGGGAGTTTGGTCCATATTGACATGATGGCATCACACAGTTGCCGCAGATTTGTCGGCTGCACATCCATGATGCGAATCTCCCGTTCCACCACATCCCAAAGATGCTCTATTGGGTTGAGATCTGGTGACTGTGGAGGCCATTTTAGTACAGTGAACTCATTGTCATGTTCAAGAAACCAATTTGAAATGATTAGAGCTTTGTGACATGGTGGAAGTAGCCATCAGAGGATGGGTACATGGTGGCCATAAAGGGATGGACATGGTCAGAAACAATGCTCAGGTAGGCCGTGGCATTTAAACGATGCCCAATTGGCACTAAGGGGCCTAAAGTGTGCCAGGAAAACATCCCCCACACCATTACACCACCACCACCAGCCTGCACAGTGGTAACAAGGCATGATGGTTCCATGTTCTCATTCTGTTTACGCCAAATTCTGACTCTAACATCTGAATGTCTCAACAGAAATCGAGACTCATCAGACCAGGCAACATTTTTCCAGTCTTCAACTGTTCAATTTTGGTGAGCTCTTGCAAATTGTAGCCTCTTTTTCCTATTTGTAGTGGAGATGAGTGGTACCCGGTGGAGTCTTCTGCTGTTGTAGCCCATCCGCCTCAAGGTTGTGCGTGTTGTGGCTTCACAAATGCTTTGCTGCATACCTCGGTTGTAACGAGTGGTTATTTCAGTCACTGTTGCCCTTCTATCAGCTCGAACCAGTCTGGCCATTCTCCTCTGACCTCTGGCATCAACAAGGCATTTCCGCCCACAGAACTGCCGCTCACTGGATGTTTTTTCTTTTTCGGACCATTCTCTGTAAACCCTAGAGATGGTTGTGCGTGAAAATCCCAGTAGATTAGCAGTGTCTGAAATACTCAGACCAGCCCTTCTGGCACCAACAATCATGCCACGTTCAAAGTCACTCAAATCACCTTTCTTCCCCATACTGATGCTCGGTTTGAACTGCAGGAGATTGTCTTGACCATGTCTACATGCCTACATGCACTGAGTTGCCGCCATGTGATTGGCTGCTTAGAAATTAAGTGTTAACGAGCAGTTGGACAGGTGTACCTAATAAAGTGGCCGGTGAGTGTATATTATGTAAACACAAACTTTTATTTTGGATGCGATTAATCGCGATTAATCGTTGCCCAGCCCTAAATTTAAGGTAACAGAGATTGTTTTGGCTTTATAGGGGTTCTTGAATAATGTTATTTCCAGCTAAAGTTAGTTTTGATTGATTCACCTCCGTCGAAATGATCATTTGTTATTAAATTAGGGGCTGCTAAGACGACGCCGTTCTCTCTAAACAGACTTTAAACGCGAACCTGTGATTAACGCTGACGGCTTTCACATGCACATTAA